>NW_005871382.1:127034-128339 GCF_000147115.1 Myotis lucifugus
TCCTGCACGCCCCCTTCTGGGGATCGAGCTCACAACCCCAGGCATGTGCCCCTTGCCTGGAATCGAACCCAGGACCCTTCAGTCCCCAGGCCAATGCTCTATCCACTGAGCCAAACCAGCTAGGGCCGTTTTGTTTTGTCTCGCCTGGAAGGGCAGGAAACTGTCTTGTTCCCCCACAGGATCCCCCACCTCCTCATAGGATGCTGCCTGCTGGGCTTACAGAGAACTCCATACACATTTGTTGTATAAATGGGTGAATTGTGCTGGCCACAGCGCCACCCTTGCTAGGTCACATGTCAGGCATCGGAAACTACACCACAGAGCCCTGTTGTTTAAAGTCGGTGTGAGATGCGCAGGCCCAGCCTTGGAGAAGCGTTGCAGGATCTGCCGGCTTCGGCTCTGGTGACAGCGACTAGCTGTGGTCACTAGTTACTGTGCACGTCCTCATCCAGGCAAGTGCCCTCTGCAACGCGCCCTCAGCCTGTGATGGGTTCGGAATGAGAGAGCAAGTTATGGAGCAACTGAGGGTAGAGCACTACTTATGCTGTGGCCCAGACTTCATCTCCCCAGCAGCCCCGCTAACGCTGATGCTCCTCTTTCCTCCTCCCTTGAGGAGGCTTCAGAAATTGAGCCTTTTCGGTCTCCTGCTTTGGCTCCTGCCACCAATCTGCTTGGCTGCTCTTGCCACCTTTCCCTCTTCTATGATCCTAAAGGCTAGCCCAGGCATTTCTGTTTTATTTTACTGTAAGAGTTTTTGCATGTAATTAATGTTGGAAAACAAAGATCAGCCCCGCCGGCATGGCTCAGTGGTTGAGCATCGACCTATGAACCAGAAAGTCACGGTTCAATTCCTGATCAGGGCACATGCCCAGGTTTCGATTCAATCCCCAGTGTGGGGTGTGCAGGAGGCAGCTGATCCATGATTCTCTCTCACCATTGATGTTTCTATCTCTCCCTCTCCCTTCCTCTCTGAAATCAATAAAAAGAATATATATATATTTTTTTCTTTTTTAGAAAAAGAAAACAGAAAATATCAAACAGAAATACTTAAGGAAGTTAAAAATGTTGCAAAATGTTACAAAACTCTGCTGGGACCTGTTCTGTAATTCTTAATTCCAGGAGAGTAAATGGAAACCCCATGAGGTTTTCTTCTCTAATTTACTCTTTGGCGGGCAGGCACCGACACCTCTTTGAAACACCATCCTCTGAGCCCCACTCTGTGGGCTGTTTCCCGAACCGCGGTCCTTGTGGCTCTTGAGAGAACAAGTCAGGACAGAGAGGCGTGTTCCCCTGAGCGGCCTGCGT
>NW_005871382.1:128439-141526 GCF_000147115.1 Myotis lucifugus
CCTGGGACTTACCTACCTGGGCTCCATAGCAAGGCCTGAACCGCAGCTGACCTGAGTCCTGGCAGAACACCCGTGAGCCTCTGGAACACAAGCGCATGAGGAGCTGCTGCCACTCCATTCCCAGTCTCCCAGGGAGGTTGTCATGAGACCGTTTCTCATTATTTCCTGGATTGTGACTAAGGCTTTCTGCTCCCCTCCCCCGCCCCTCACAGGACAGTGGCAGACCATATAAAAGCCAGTTTGCTCAGTGCCTAGAGCGTTGGCCCATGGACTGAAGGGTCTCAGGTTCGATTCCTAGTCAAGGTGTACCTTGTACCTCGGTTGCAGGTTCCAAGCCCCAGTGGGGGTGCAGGAGGAAGGCAACCTAGAGATGGGTCTCTCTCACATCTGTGTATCTCTCTCTCTCTCTCTCCCCCCGCCTTGTCTTTCCCTCCCATCTTCCTCCCTCCTTTCCTTCCACTCTCTCTAGAAATCAGTGGAAAAAATATCTTGGGTGAGGCCTTGGCCCTCAGCCCTGAGGCGGTCCACGGCTCGGTGCAGCCATCTGGCTCCTGTTTTGGTGTCGGCCTTTTGGTGTGTGTGTGACAAAAGCTCGCGAGGAGTTGGGACTTTGGGCCAATCTTGCTTTCACTGTCTGTTTAAATAATAATCTGTCTAAATCTAAAAAGCACTCGTTCCTTTACCAGCCACATTTTTCAACTTTGCCTTAAACTATCTCATTCATTCATTAATGGCAACAACAAAAAACCCACAACCAACCAAGTGAAAAGCAGATACTACATACCTTCATTCCAGAGAACTGACCATGACGAAAATGAGGTCATGATTTCTTCTTAGCATTAGCCTCTCCTTAAGGACTTAGACAAGGAGACAAGCATTTACAAGGCAGCGGAGACTGCCACAGAGGAGCAGCGTAGAGCACCATCAGGGGGCCTAAAGGAGGCGTGCTGAGGGGCAGGGAGGCACCAGGAGATGGACAAAGAGAACACAGGCCTTCGGATCTGGTGTTATCAGATGTCAAGCCTTTTCCAGGCTTGTCTCTAACAATTGCTTTGGAGCCCTCAGTCCCACTGCCCAGCTCAGAAGTCCCTCCCTGGGGGCCCTTTACGTCCACTGGTTAAGATCCCTTTAGCTGAGGAGTGCACTGCACCAGGAGTCCTCTGTTTGCAAGTGACTAAAAGCCTAACTGGCAGGCATTGTTAGTGTCCTAGATGAAGCACTCCCCTTACTTCTTTTTTTTTAAAAATATATTTTATTGATTTTTTACAGAGAGGAAGGGAGAGGGATAGAGAGTTAGAAACATCCATGAGAGAGAAACATCGATCAGCTACCTCCTGCACACCCCCTACTGGGGATATGCCCGAAACCAAGGTACATGCCCTTGACCGGAATCAAACCTGGGACCCTTCAGTCCGCAGGCCGATGCTCTATCCACTGAGCCAAACTGGTCAGGGCATCCCCTTACTTCTAATACAACTCTGATCTTTTGCATTTGGGAGTGGTGGGCGACACTGGGCTCAGCCATATGCAAGAAATTGTATTGGGGCCCTAGCTGGTTTGGCTCAATGGATAGTGTCAGCCTTCAGGCTGAGGGGTTCCAGGTTTGATTCTGGTCAAGGGCACATGCCCAGTTTTCGGGCTGGATCCCCAGTAGGGGGCGTGCAGGAGGCAGCCGATCAATGATTCTCTCTTATCATTGATGTTTCTATTTCTCTCTCCCTTTCCCTTCCCCTCTGAAATCAATAAAAAAAATATATATATAAAAGAAATAAAAAGAAATGGTATTGAGCTACACCATCCATGACCATTCTATTTCCCTTGGCCAGGTACTCACGTTGCCTCCCTGGCAACTAGGAATGGCCATATTATTCAGTTCTGTTCACTGAGGTGTAAGGGGAAGTAGTCTGTCTTTCAAGAATTGTACCTAGCCCTGGCTGGTGTGGCTCAATTGGTTGGAATGTCCTCATGTGCACAGGAATTTCTCGGGTTCAATTCCTGGTCAGGGCAAATACCCGGGTTGTGGGTTCCATGTTTGGGGGAAGTGGGATTTCTGGGTCATACAGTGTTATGAACTGTATGTTTGTGCTTGTCCCCCTCCCCCGCAAACTCACATATTGAAACCCTAACCCCCATGTGATGGTATTTGAAGATGACCACTTTGTAAAGTAATTATATTCAGACTAGAGGCCTGGTGCACGAAATTCGTGCACGGGAGGGGGGTCGCCTCAGCCCAGCCTGCACCCTCTCACAATCCTGGACTGCTGGCTCCTAATCGCTTACCTGCCTGCCTGCCTGCCTGGTCGCCCCTAACTGCCCCCCCCCCCACCGGCCTGATTGCCCCTCACTGCCTCTGCTTGCTGGCCTGACCGCCCCTAACTGCCGCCCCTGCTGGCCTGGTCGCCCCCAACTGCCCCCTCCCTGCCAGCCTGGTCGCTCCTAACTGCCCCCCCCCACCAGCCTGGTCGTAGGCAGCCATCTTTGTGAGGGCATGAGGGTTAATTTGCATATTGCCTCTTTATTATATAGGATAAGATCAAGAGGGTGGGGCCCTTATGATGGGATTAGTGTCCTTATAAGAAAATATACAGGAAGAAGATGCTTGCTTCTCCCTCTCCTCACTACATGAGGACACAGTGAGAAGTCCTCACCTGGGAACTGAATCAGCTGATTTTGGACTTCTCAGCCTCCAGAACCATAAAAAATTAAGTCCTGTTATTTGAGCCATGTGGTATATGGCATGTTGCTATAGCAGCTGGAGCTGAGTAATTTCTATGGTCAGTATGTGCTCATTTTTATGGGAACCTGCCACTTTCCAGAGTGGGTGTGCCACTTTCCAACCCCATCAGCAATGTCCGAGTGTTCCAGCTGCTCACCAGCACTTGCACTTGGCATTAGCTTTTGAATTTTGTCCAATGCTTTTATGCATCAGTTGATAGGAACATGTGGTTTTTCCTTTGGAAACTACTAACCTGGTGGATGACTTTGCTTTTGAGTAATAGGTGGTGTAACCCAACTTGCTGCGGGTGTTTCATTCTGTTTATACCCGGCTGCATTCCACTGGATAACATTCTGTTGAGGGTTTTTGTGCCGATGCTCATTAAGAGTTTTTGGATTGTAGTTTTCTTGTACTGTCTGCTCTTTTTTTTTCAATATTTTATTCTCTGTGCTGTTTAAATATGATAATTTCTATTGATTACAATTATTTGCCCTGTCACCTGGATCCTTCCATTGAGCTCATACAGTGAATATTTTATTTTGGTTGTATTTCTCAGCTCTAAAATTTTCATTTGATTCTTATTTATATTTTCTTTCCTGGATTTTTCTATTTTTCCATTAATTCACTCTTACTTCCTAGGCATGGTTATTTATAATATCTTATTTAAAGTCTTTTTCTGATAATTCCAATATCTTTATTATCTAGGTATTGGCATCATTTGATTTTTTCCTTGCAAATTGCGGTATTCTGGGTTCTCCCAGGCCTAGTAATTCTGCATTGTATCCTGTACATTTTGAGTCATGGTATCTGATTCTGGGTATCATCTAAACCGTTAGGAGATTGATTAGTTTGGTTTAGTGGGCAGTAGCCCTGGCAAGGGTCAGGCCACAAGTTCTGATCTGCACTGTGTGGGCTGTGGCTCCAATGTCAGTTCCGTTTTCAAACACTCGCAGTGCAACTGGGAGCTGCCCTTTGTGTATGCCGCCCAGTGGTCAGTCTGTAGCTCCCTTCTCAACGCCTGCTGTCTGCTCCATGCACGTGCAGTGTAGGGGTGAGCAGAGGAGTTCATACATTGCTTTTGGGGACCACACTTGGTCTCCCTCCTCTAGGCAATAAACCCATCACTTTCTGGCTCCCTGAGGCCTCCATTACCAGCCATTCAGCTAGAAAGCTGGGGTTTCTGTGTCCCTGCCCTGCCGTTCACTCCTCTCAACTGCGTCTGCATCCTGGTCCAGGCAGAGGACACAGAATGAAGGCCGGGGGACTGGCACATGCTCCTGGGACCAACGCTCCTAGTCAGAGCAAAGGTGCCCTCCCCTGAGTAGAAGGAGCCTTCCCCGGGCCCCCTGCCACTGCTGGGCGGCTGCCACATACTGCCGGGAGCCTGGGCCAGAGAGGAGCGACCCCTCTTTCCTCCTGAGAGGAGGGAGAAGCAATGATGAGGGACGTAGACAAGTTGGCAAATTTGGTGGTAAGAGGCTCTAAGAGCTGTGATCTTTCTCTCTGTCACACCAGAGGCACAATCATAGTCATCTGCCCACGATGAGGAAGGTGGCCGAGGAGGAGGACGGCAAACACTGTTGACTGAGCCACGTGGTCCCCAATCCCGTTACCAGACATGCAACCAGGAAGCGTCAGCAGCCTTTGCAGGGGTTTCTTGGAAAGCCTCCGTGTTTCCTAGTAAAGGAGACAGCCATGTCCGTGCCTTTTCCCACTTCCTTTCTGTCATGACCCCGGGCGTCGTTCCTGGAGCTGGGACCGCTTCCTCGCATTCTGGGAAAGTAAGCGTGAGGGGAAGCCAACAGAAGGGCAGATTCCCCAGCCAGACCAGCACTGTCCAGCTGCTGGTGGAGAGAGAGCCAGCAGCAACCTGTCCTCCAGACTCCTGGTTGCAAAAACCAAACATTCCCACTGCAGGAAGCCTTCAGGAGTGAAGGACATGCTTTCAGAAAGAAGGGGAGTGATGTAAAGAAGGAACATTGGGTTATAGATATAACACCGAAGGCCCAGATAAGGTGAAATCCATCTAAAAAATTTTCCCTTCGGAGTATTTACTGTCTGTGAGAATGAGTCGATCTAATGGGGTATTATTAGAAGCCAATTTTTATCGAAGTTAGCCCCAGTCACAGTAATTCTCCACTTAGATAAGCCAGCATCTTCTCCTCATTAGGAGACCTCTGTGCGTGCAAAATAACTCCCAGGACTCAGCAACACCCTTTGGAGACCACCATGCACTTTGATAAGATGATCGGAATCGCTTTCGGGTGGAGAAGTGCAGGTTGTCCACCATGAACAGATGTAACTGTCAGGTTTACGGCAGCACCACGTGCAGACACTTCCCTGGGATACGTGACGCAGACGGTCACTTTATTCACACCGCACCAAGAATCTCTTCCCATCACTAAGCAGTGACTCACAGGACACACCTTCTGAGGCATTTGCTGCTTTAATAGATGGCTTATTCCTCTCTTAACTAGAGACCGGCACCAAACAAAGAATCCCTACATTTTTAATAACGGAAAATATACAAAACTCAATATATTCCCCAGAACTATAAAATATAATCGCCATCAGCAGATCCCAGAATTAAAGCTTACATTTACTTCTCCCGCTACTAATCTTATGAATGGAGTAAGCGGAGCTCAGTGACCCCACCTCCGTGTCTGGGGTGACTCTAAGCACTGGACACAGCTGGATCTTCTGATGGCGCGCTGACACTTCGAGAGGAGCCCCCTGCAGCAGAGAAGTTCCCCGTGTGGGGTCACTGTGACGCCAGGGAAACACAGCGATGCACATTCTCAGAACAGTCTTCCCAGACTCCCTGAGAAAGGGGAGGGCCTGTTGCATCCTGTCAGGATACATTATTAACACACACATCGGTCATTTTACATCTGTACAGGGAATCTGACTGAACGTGGGTAAGACTTTGGCGGACGCTCAATTGACTTCTGTGGTTTCATTCGTACAAGAGCATCAAAATCCGGGGTCCCATTTTGCAAACATTTGAAAATCATCTTGTTAAGAACGTACAGGACCCTGACAAGGCTGCCTTGTGGTGCCTGAAACACGGTCACAGCTAAAGGGGGCCAGGAGGAGCCCGGAGGGACAGGCCTCAGCTGGGAAGGGCTTCCTTTTCCAGCAAAGCCATGGTACCCTCTCCATCACACACCGCACTCGCCAACACCCGGGTCACACCAGTCAGTCTCATCTGGAGTCTTTTCTTCATCTCCCTTCTCCTTCCCTTCATATTAAGAGGGTCATCAACCTTACATAAGCATAGGCAACCCACCTCATTACCAGAACATTCCTTAGGCCGAAGCCACTCCCTAAGACGTGTAGTCATCTTACTGCCTTCACTGAGTGATCTCCAAGTTACATTGTAAAGGAGATTTTTCTTTTTCCTACACAGGAAATTTCTTAGTCTCATCAGTAATGTCTATGCTCTTGTGAGTTTTCGTAAGAGATTAAGTCCCTTTACTCACCAGCCTCCTGACAATGACCCTGGGCGTTTCAGCCTAGATCTTGAGGTACATATTCTCTTGGGCCTCCTCAATCCTATTCTCATATTTAAAAATCTAGTAACAGAAAGCAAAATGAGAAATGTTTAAAAAGTGCTTTCATCTTTGGTCTGAGAACTCTCATACTTAAGGTATGAAATGGAAAAGATTATGTTTTTATATGGAGTAACTCAGATTCTTTCTCAACAGGGGACATGCATTTGTCTAAAAAGAAATACACAGTCGTCCCTCAGTACCTGCGGTGGATTGGTTCCAGGCTCACCTACCCACCCCCACCCCCACCCCCAGTAGATACCCAAATAGGCGGGTGCTCAATTCCCTTGTATGAAATGGCATAGAACAATGCACACAGTTGGCTCCCTGCATCTGCAGACTCAATCTGTGGTTGGTTGAAGCCGAGGAACACAGAGGGCCAACTGTATACGCACTGAGAAAAATATACATAAAGTTAACACTTCTGCTGTTCAAACCAGTGTTCGAGGGGCCACTGTACTATGTCATCGTTGGTGCAAAGAGCAGAAATAGAACGTGTCTGAGAATGTCTTTCAAGAGCTACTCTCCGGATGGAAATCAGAGTTCAATTCAGCCTTGTCTGCTTTTCTGCTTATCAATACAGTAGCAGAGAAGCAAACAAGGCTGACATAAGATGGTCTGTATCCTCTTCTTTATGACCTTTGAAAGGACCCTGCTCATTAAGACCAGTGATCTACACTAGGGAGCTACTGGTGCCGTGTGTCTTCCTCTGTTGAGAAAGTTTTGAGTAGACGCTTTGACTCCCTCCCAGGACCGACGCACGTGTGGCTTTTCCTGTGCCTGAAGAGATTCGAGCTCTGACTGAAGGCTTTCCCACACTCGTGGCACTTGTAGGGCCTCTCCCCGGTGTGGATTCTCCGATGCTGAATGAGGACCGCACTCCGGCTAAAAGCCTTTGCACACACGTCACATGCGAAAGGCTTCTCTCCACTGTGGATCCTCTGGTGGAGCATGAGGGCTGAGCTCTGACTGAAGGTTTTGCCACACTCGTCACACGTGCGCTGTTTTTTCCTAGAAGGATTTCTGTATCTTCTATCTAACGTACCATCTTGGCTGCCAGTTCCTCTGGATGTGGAACTCTGGGAAGGGTTCCTGTGAATGGTGTTAGGAACATCGCCATGCAGTTCTACGCCCGAAGAAGTCTTTTGCCTCGAAGCTGATTTCACATTTTGAGTTCTCGTGTCCTTATCTGAAATAATACACAGAAAAACCAATGTCACCAGTTCCTCCGTTCAGAAAGAAAGGAAATAGAACGATCCAAATGAAATATACACGGTTTATGTATTAGCTAGTATGCTTTACAATAGCATCACAATGTGAGGAAGGAGAGGGGTAAAGCAGAAAACACTGAGGATCATAAAGCAAAGGCGAAAAAATGTATAGACCGAGGAGGCAGTCAACTAGGGAATATGAAAAGCTCTATGTAGGAGGTAGAACGGTTGAGTAGGGACAAAAAGGTATCTCAGAGACTGAAGGTCTGGGCGAAAAGAGGAAGGGCCTCAGATCGATGTTTCTCTCCCTCCCCCCTCTCTTCCCCTCTTTTCTGAAAATCCATTAAAAAGAGAGGGCTCAACTATGGTAGTAGGTTGTAATAAACAAGAGTGTCAATCAACAAAACAAAGCTTAATAATGACACTTGAATCAATAATTAAGGAAGGAGATGAAGAAAGCCAAGGGGACACAAAGGAAGATGGAAAATAAGGTCAGAAAATACAAATTAGGCGTGCGCGTGCGCGCAAACACACACACACACACACACACACACACACACACATGCGGTGGGAGAACACAGAGCTAGGATAACAGCACCTCAGGAGATCCAGGGTAGCACAGAGTACCCGTCTACGAAACACTGCCACTTCTATGTCGTTTACAGTTCTACTTAAATGGCATCATTACTGGTTCAAATGGAAATCATCTTATTAGTAATGGTAAGGAGCTCAACTTTCAAAGCGACCTGAATGTCTAGTCACTACTATCGAAATCCCGGCAACAGTTAGCACCTGACAGCATGGAGACCAAGATCATCTGCAGAAGCTCCGACGTGACAGGACTCTGTACCAAGGAAATCATGTAGCAGCCGTAAGACACGGTTCTGCTAGCCTGTCATGATTCCGGTTCTCTCTGCCTTGAAGTGAAAGATCCTGGGCCTTCTGCTTTTGGTTTAAAATTTCTATGCATTTTAAAAAAAGTATGTTTTCATTGATTTTTAGAGAGCAATGAAGGGAAAGGGAGAGAGAGAGAAACATCGATGTGAGAGAGAAACATTGATCGGTTGCCTCCTGCACACACTCCTACCAGGGACTGAGCCTGCAACCTCTATGCATCTTTAAAAAATGTAGGAGAGGCCTCTGTGAGGACAGTCACAGCTGGAACACGGTTCTTGCCAACAGCAGGAGCCCAGGACCTGGCTTCGCGGCTGATCACTTCTTTAGTTATCAGCACACGGAAGCTGCGGAGGCTGGGATGGTTTCCCGCCCCATCCCCGTGTCCTGTGAAGACTTCCCCTTCTCCTAGGTAAGCCCCGGCGATCGCTACACTGCAGAGGCCAAGTGTGCAGTAGGCAGTTTGACAAGTTTCTACTTCAAGCCTCTTGGAAGTAGATCTTGTCAAACAAGAGTGAGGAATCTTTTCTAAGTGTCCCTCTAAATTTTTATATATTGTTTTTTCTATAGTTTCTAATCAAAATTCCCTGGGGGAAAAAACCTAACCTTCCTTAGCTGACCAGCCACTCCTAAAATTTAAAGAAGAAGTGGGGGCGTGGGAGGGGGAGAGAAGAAACTGGGGTTCCCTCCCCATAGCACTTATATTTTTAGTATCTGCAATGGAAGAGCAGATACAAGAGCAGATACTGCTGTGCCGGCCATTCTGAAGCATTTCTATAAAAAGTGACTCGAAGAGCAAGAGAGGCCAGTTTAGAAGGAGAAGGAGAAGGAGAAAACCAACCACCAACAAAAAGAACGGGAAGGAGTAGAGACACACATTCAAAGCCCGTGAGAGCAACATCACAGCAGCAGCGACATGGCGAGGTTGATACGGGATCCTCTCAGTAACCCAGCAAGAGGTCGCACAGAGCATGACACAGACCAAGGGCCCCTCTGACAGTAAAAGGGGTGGGACGAGGCCACGTGGGCACCCTCGTGGGCGAGACTGCTTCCTCCTGCTTCGGTCACAGCAGCTGTGCTTTCATCTGTTTTAAATATTGGAACTCTGCGTAAAATTTCATTTGAAAAAACAATCATGCTGCTTGAAAAAGGTTTGACAATCCTGATGGAGATGATGCCAAGAATTTTTAAAATCTGCAGATTTTATGAGAATCTATGAGAAAGAACAAGCTATGAGAATGTCCATCAGCACGACATGTAGAGGTAGAAAGTAGAGGGAGAAATTCCCACAGTGGAGGGTGCAGGGGGAAGCTGGAGACCTCCGTGCATGCTCGGGGACTGGGCTCCCTGTGCCCACACCGGGAGCTGGTCCCGCCCTCACCGTGGCTGGGCCGCCTGTGCCCACACCGGGAGCTGGTGCCGCCCTCACCGTGGCTGGGCCCCCTGTGCCCACACCGGGAGCTGGTCGCCCTCACCGTGGCTGGGTTCCCTGTGCCCACACCAGGAGCTGGTCCCGCCCTCAGCGTGGCTGGGCCCCCTGTGCCCACACGGGAGCTGGTCCCGCCCTCAGCGTGGCTGGGCTCCCTGTGCCCACACCGGGAGCTGGTCCCGCCCTCACCGCATGGCTGGTCCCGCCCTCACCGTGGCTGGGGCCCTGTGCCCACACCGGGAGCTGGTCCCGCCCTCACCGCATGGCCTGGAGGAGTGGCGCTCCCGCGATGGGCACGGCGGCTGCGGCTTCGCAGGCTTGGGCGGGCCACTTGGCGACTCCCGAGGGATTTCCTGAGCTGCCACGTCCTCTGCATTTTGTCCCAAAACCTGGAAGCAGTTAGATTATCTGAGGCTGAGGCAGGACCTTTGGATAAAGTGAGAGACCCCGGGCCACAGGGAAAGGGAGGGAAAACAGAGCCACGTCCTGTTTCCTGGCACAGCTGGGGGTGCACTCACCCCGCTACACAACCGGCTGAATGGAGCCCCTGACCCGCCGGTCGCTCATCCCCATCCCTTCCCACCTGCTCCGCCGGCCCGTCCAGCTCCTTCTCCAGCTCCTCCAGCATCGTCACGGCCTCCTCCCCGCTCCCCGGGCCGTGCGCGCGCAGCCAGGCCTGCAGCTCCTCGGGCAGGATGGCCACGAACTGCTCCAGCACCAGCAGCTCCAGGATCTGCCGCTTGGTGTGCGCCTCGGGCCGCAGCCACCGCCAGCACAGCTCCCGCAGCCGGCCCAGGGCCTCCCGGGGCCCGGGCGCCTCCTGGTAGCCGAACTGCCGGAACCGCTGGCGGAAGGCCTCGGGGCTGGAGCGGCCTCTGCGGGGCAGGCCGGGTTCCAGGTCCCAGGCCTCCTCCTGCCCTTCCATCTTCACCACCACGACGCAGTCGGGCTCCTCGGCAGCTGGTGGGAGGCACGTTGGTGCCGACATGGGCACGGAGAGCTCGGGACGGCCAGGCTGTACTTCTCCGGGAGGGGGCGCTCTCCTTAATGGATGCTCCTTAAACAGGACTAAAGAAACAAGTGGAACAAGACAAAGACAGTAAATGCTCCTGAGAACAAAACAATTAGGACTAGAAACAAGACTGGCCAGAAAGTACTGCTCTTCATCTTCACATACATCATGCTCTCAAAGAATACGCCCTTCTTTAAGAGAACCAAAGAGCTCAAGGATAAAGTGAATGCATCCATTCACAGGCATGAGTAACTCCCCCTTTATCCTGAAAACCATGTCCACAGGCTGACTTCCTGTAAACAGCACAATGAGAGACCAACCAGGATGGCATAGGCGCTCCGGGCACACAGGCACAGGGCAGCCTGGGGAAAGCCATGCCTCTGGGACAGGCTCAAAGGGCTGGTTAATTTTTTCCAGCCTGCTGCAAAGAGTTCTAAGAAATAGTCTCGAGATGAAACAGGAATTTTAGAGATAAAATGGGACAGGTTTAGGAAATTTTAGAAATTTTGGAAATTAAGGGGACCATGGAGGAGGCACAGGGCTGCAGAACAGCTGAAGGTATATTTCCATAGAATAGGGAAGCTGAAAAGCTGCAACAGGTACATTTCCATAGAATGGGGGAGCTGGAAACAGCAAAATCATCCAGAAGCCCAAAGGGAATAGGAAAATAAGGAAGGGGGGGGGAATACCTCTCATGTCCATTGTGAGGTTGGACCTTTGAGCCCAGGAGGATCTATAGCAGTGGTTCTCAACCTTCCTAATGCCACGACCCTTTAATACAGCTCCTCATGTTGTGGTGACCCCTAACCATAAAATTATTTTCGTTGCTACTTCATAATTGTAATTTTGCTACTGTTATAAATAGTCATGTAAGTATCTGATATGCAGGATGTATTTTCATTGGTACAAATTGAACATAATTAAAGCATAGTGATTAATCACAAACTAAGAGAATGGTGACCAATCAGAGGGGATATCAAGGCACCAGGATCTGCAACCTTTATAAGCCATAAGGAAAAGGAACTCAGGGGGACCCTTTCCCCCTCCCTACATGGAAGTCCATTCTGGGGGACCCTTTCCCTCTCCCCAGGTGGGAGTCTGTACTTGTTCTTCCATAAATCTCCACCTTTGCTATACCACTTTCTGTCCGTGGATTCATTCTTCGATTCCGGCGGACAAAGAAGCCAGGTTCCAGTCCAAAAATCCCGTTTCAGAGAGCGAAGCGCTTTTGTGTGCATTTTTGTAATGTTTACTAATTTTTTTTTAAAATATATTTTATTGATTTTTCACAGAGAGGAAGGGAGAGAAATAGAGAGTTAGAAACATCGATGAGAGAGAAACATCGATCAGCTGCCTCCTGCACACCCCCTACTGGGGATGTGCCCGCAACCCAGGTACATGCCCTTGACTGGAATCGAACCCGGGACCTTTCAGTCCGCAGGCCGACACTCTATCCACTGAGCCAAACCGGTTTCGGCAATGTTTACTAATTTTTAAAACATTATTATTTTGACATTAAAGGAGCCATTAAAAAAGGTAATCACGAATCCCTCTACCTTAATGTATTCCCATTTCCCCCCATACTCACTTCTACCTCCCATCCGTAACATTTATATTATTTAGTTAACTGTATCTGTTGTACAGTCTTAGGTTGTTTTAATTGTTACTATTACAAATAACGCTGGGAGGCACATTTTCATGAATATGCCATCTTTCTTCTTTTTAAATTATTTTCTTCAAGTATGTCCCAAGGCCTTGCCTTATTGAGGTCCAATGCGAGTGGCAAATTCTGTCTTGCTATGTATTACCACCTACATTACAGAAAAGACGACCAGTTCACAATACCACCAGCAACGTAACTGTGGATGAGAGCAGCAGCTTCTCCGAGAATCATTAGCGTGTTCGCGGAGGGGGCACTTTTCTTCATTGTAACGTTTTGCTGAGGACCAGTTTTGCACAGCACCATTTTCAATGTCATCAGGTAGATGATGATCAGCATCCGATGACCGAATGAAAAATCTTATACGCGCCCCTATTTTCTCCCTGTCGTAGCCCGACAACCCCCCCTTCGCCGCCACAGCAAGCCCAGACCAAGGAACCGAAGACACACTGAGCCAAGCCCATGGTTCCGTCAGGATGGGGGATGGGAAACCGGGCCAGCGGTCTCAGGTACGCGACCTCGGTCCAGGGTACGGGTCTGTGTCCACACTAGGGCAAGAGAGAGGGGGCGGGCGACAATAATCCGAATCGGATGCCCCCCTCGAATATTGATCT
>NW_005871382.1:142016-173594 GCF_000147115.1 Myotis lucifugus
GCCGCCGAGCCTGCGCCATCCCACAGTTGCGCTCAGCGCTACACAGGAGACTGGGAGCGACACCCCGACCCCGATCCGCAGAGAGCCGGTAACGCACCCGGTCCCGGGAGGAAGGGCTGCGCCCGCAGTCCAGAGACCGGAGGCACCTGCGGAGAGAGCCGCCTCCCACTTGGAAACCTCTCTTCAGAGAGCGAGAGCCCAGCTCCCCGAGAGCTGGCGACCGAAAGGACCCAGAGACAGCCCCCCTTCCCCACCCCCCGAGGATGCGCGGACCCGCGAGGAGCGGCCGAGAGATGCGGGGCCGCGAGAGGAGAAGCGCTGGGCGCGTGATGAGGTGCAGAGGGTCTAAAGAGGGGTGCGCGGAGGAAGAGGCGGGCTGCACCCGGTGGCACCGCCCTCCCCCCGCCCCCCATCCCCGGGACGGACGCTCCTCGGGCCCACGGACGGGAGGCATCGGCGCTCACCTCGGGGCGGAAGGACGACCCGCGCTCTCGGGGAGGGCCGGGGCGCGGGGTCTGGAAGCTGCTTCCGGTCCTCCCGGCGGGCTGGGGGCGGAGCCTGGGGTAGCGGAGCGGTTGCCATGGAGACGAGCGGCCGCGTCTGGCTTTCGGAGGCGGGGCTCCTGAGCCGGGGGAAGCGATGACCTCCGCGGGTGGGCGTGCAGCCGCTCCGCCTCGCGGTTCACATCAGCAGCATTGCTGTTTATCAGAGTGCCTTTCCTGAACGATGGATTCCTCTTGCCATCACCCAGGAAGGTCATTACCACTTTCCAGGAACTAAAACCGCGGCTTCCGTGACTTGCCGAGGCCCGAGGGTCACCGCGAGGGGAGGCTCCCGTGCTGGCAGCCGCTGAGCACTCCCCGGTGGGCCCATCCCCGCCACGGGGCCACGCGGGGTCCGCTCCCAGGCGAGCGGGTTGGACCACCCACCCATGCTTTCTCAAGAGAACCTCATGGCCCTTAAAAGGGGTGAGACGACCTGCTCTCGAATGTCTGGGGACCAATATCTATGTCTATATTCCCTCAGAAAATCGTGTCGGTTTAAAAATTGGAGCCGGTGAGCTGCAAGGCCACAGCCCCACAAACGGGCTCTCTCCTCCCCCCCCCAGGGACTCGTGGGAATGTGTTTGTAGAAGGAAGTGGAGAGTTAGGGGACGACAGAGAAGCTTGAAAACCACTACTGTTCATGAATAAACAACAATAATGAGCAGAAATAAAGCGCTTTTGGTGTGATAGTGTATTAGTGCCGGGATCTGAACGTGTTGAGAGAGAAGGCTGGTGTGGTTCGTCTATACCAGATCTAGGCAATTCGGGGAGGAATTTGCACTTTAACCTACAGTGACATTAAATTTGAAGAAATTCTTGCTTCCACAAGGGGGCTTTCGCTGGATAGGATTTGTTGCTGAGTCACAAAGTGTAGAAGTAAAATGTATCTATGTTGATGGTGGGTAGGTTAAATGACTCAAGGCAACCAGGAATTTAAAACAATCCTTCCCAGGCAATGCAGGCAGTGGTGTGAAATAGGTGGTTTAGGGAGAAAATGGACAGCTGTCAAAAGCTGCAAGAATAAAGACCTGTGAAAAGCCATTGAATTTGGCAAAATGTGTGGGTGAATTCATGGGTTCTGATTCCAACAAATAGCCAGATCCACGCAGCTCAAGTTTAAAAAAATAAAAAAAAGCAAGCAGCAGCAGCCCTGGCTGGTTTGGCTCAGTGGATAGAGCGTAGGTCTGTGGACTGGGTTTGATTCCGGTCAAGGGCACATGTCTGGATCCCTAGAAGGGATCCCTAGAAGGGGGCGTGCAGGAGGCAGCCAATCAATTATTCATCACTGATGTTTCTATTTCTCTCCCTCTCTGAAATCAATAAAAAATAAATTTTAAAAAAAGCAAAATGTAAATGTGACAGGGGAAGGGAAAAAGGCAACCTACCAGACTTTGGAAGGTTAAAATGTTTGAAACAGGAAATACAAGACTTGGTCAGAGCTTTAAAGAAATAGCAGAATATGCTTTAGAACCTAAAGTTTAGATAACCTACGTGAAAGAAAATGGAGTGTTTCGAGTATGGGAGTAATATACACAAAGGTGAGAATATTTCCATGGAAAGTTTGGGAGAATCTGAGCACTTAGTTGTAGCATATTTGATGAAATAAACCAGTGGTGGCGTGCGGAGTCTCAGTGTAAGGGCTGAAAGTGCAGGGGAAAAGGTTTAAGGCTAAAACAGGTATTAGGCAGCCAATGGGCTAGTCTCAGCTAAGTTACTGAAGGATGGATCAAAGTTAAATTTGTTGTCTGGGTGGTGTGGCTCTATGAACCAGGAGGTCACAGTTTGATTCCCTATCAAGGCACATGCCCAGATTGTGGCCTTGATCCCCAGTGTGGGGCGTACGGGGGGGAAGACCATCAATGATTCTCTCTCATCATTGATGTACCTCTCTCTCTCTTCCTCTCTGAAATCTACATATTTATATATGTATATACATACATGTATATATATATATATTAAATTTGTTACATTGTGAGAAAGATTGTTACACAGACAAGTCCCATCAAGATAACAATAATGTAAACTGGGAGGGTAAAAAGCAAAGATTTTCTTGTTCAAAAAGGAAAATGCTATTGACCACTGATTACTATCAAAAAAGAATGGAAGCAGAGAAGTAGGAAAGGAATAACTTCAAATATCACAGGAAAAATATCTGACAATTATTGCTCTACAATGTGTTCAGGTATAGGACTAGGTTAGTCCCAATCATTGATAGGCACTGCAACCCAAACGAATATCGATCCAGGTATGAAATTTCCAATTGATAGAGGGAATAGAATGACACACCGTCTTCCACATTTGAAGAGACTTCCTTCGTTCAGAAATTACCAATTTTATTGGCCCATTACTTCTTTTGTCTGCTTTCATGCCACGTGCCTTTTGGCAAGTTCACTTCTTCACGATAGCACTTCCATCAAATAGGTTCTGAGACACAGTGAAGAGTGTGACAGGAAAACTTAAACAAAAATCCAAATCTATGAGTAATTGTATGTATTCAAAATACAGGTGGGAGAAAGGAATCTTGTCCTGATTCATCTTCAGGCACATTTAGGTACACCTATATGTAATTTAACAAGACAGTATCATAAACATTAAATACAAAATACCAAAACACCCACATATAGAAATTTCAACAAGAAATAACATAAAAAGAGAAGACAATTAACTCAAACAAACCCAAGATAGAGTTCCTCAATTTGGTCAGAAATCTCCATGAAGCTGAAATAAATTATCACAGAAAAAAATTAAAAGTAGAGTTCTTATTGATAATAGAGAAAACATAGTTGAGTTTTGTAATCACATATACATCACACTCTTATCCCTTAATCTCAACTTTTAGAATTAGGTTAAATTTTTTTCATAGTCAAAATTTTAATGTCTTATTAAATTTTTTATTTAATATTTTTAATATACCTGAGAAAAAGATAAAATTTTATATTCCCAATGCAATTTTAAAAATCTAATTGTTCTCATTTTCTGCTTTAAATTCCCAATTCAGCAGTCAATACTGTAGTCTCCCCTTTTCCCCAGGAAATCTCAATAAAAAATACTGAGCCCTGGCCAGTGGCTGTTGGTTTTAGTGTCATCCTGTACAACAAAAGGTGGTGGGTTTGATTTCCAGTCAGGGCACATACCTAGGTTGTGAGTTCAATCCCCTGTTGGGGTGCGTACGGGAGGCAACCAATCAATGTTTCTCGCACATCAACATCTCTCTCTCTCAAAATCAATGAACAAAAGAAAATTTTTTATAATGAAAGAGCCCTGGCCGGTGTTGCTCAGTGCATAGAGCAACAGCCCTTGGACCAAAGGGTTGCAGTTTTGATGCCCAGTCAAGGGCATGTAACTGGGTTGCAAGTTCGATCCCTGGCCCTAGTCGAGAGGCAACCATTCTATGTGGAGAGTAACCTTCTCACATCAATGTTTCTCACTGTCTCTCCCCTTGGCTTCCACTCTAGAAATCAATGGAAAGAATGTCCTTAGTAAAGATTGGCAAAAACAAAAACTGAAATATTTAACATGTAATAAATTAAATCAATTCTTAAATTTCTTGAACACTTATCATTTAGTTTTTTTCTTAGTTGACTCCCCTACATATTTTTTAAAGGCTGAAATTAATCATTTTGATAAATTTATTCCCTTTTCAGGTAAAAGATTAACTTCCATATTTAACAAAAAAATGTACTCCATTAAATATAATCAAGTTTCTTAAAATATTAGTTATAACATAAAATTTTAAAGCAGTATTATCTTATTCAGTATTGGAGATATTTTCTTGCAAATGGGAGCAGTAAGCAAACCAGTGCCATTCGGTCATTACACATAATCCCTTTGGAGATGCTTTCTAAGTATATCCTCTGTCTGACCAGCATATATTATATAATTAGAAGTTTATTACATGATGTCTTTATCTTCTCTGCCTTCTTCAGAATTTGTCTAACAGTGGATTTCACTAAGCCTGGTGCATGCTCAGCCCAGATCCACCTGATGTTCACCTGCTAAAAACCTGCAACAGCTAAACCACATTTTAAATCATCAAAATAACGCCTGTTTGACTGGATGCAAACTATTAGTTGAGAAGCAGAAGACCGGAAGATGATCAGAAAACAGAATGACCAAACAAACTTATTGAGGCAAGAGACTTTCAATCTGAGCACAGAGAACACTGACAACTGGCTCACTGGTCAAGAAAATAGAGACAGGGTTCACTCTACATTTTTGACAAGTAAGTTCTATAACAAAGGTTTTATATAGATAGAGCTTTACATTTAGAGAAAATAAAAAAATTATCTGACATAATGTATTTAGAAATTCCTATTTGACAATAAAGCTACTTGGTAAGGATGCTGCCATTTAGGTAAAGAGTTAATTTGTAGCATTTGTATACATAGATATTCTTTAATTTCATATGCTTCTTAGTCACACTTTATAACTTAAATTCTTAGTTTTGTGGTAAAGAATGCAGCTCTGCTCACTTCCAGGTAGAGACAAACTTTAAAGACTACAGACTGCTTTAGAGAAAGTTCAGTTCTTACAAAGTAGCTTTAAAATAGAGTATTGCAAAAAAAAAAAAATAGAGTATTGCTTTCCGATTTCCCATATTCATTTTCTTTTTTAGTTACAAAATTTCATAAAGCAATTGGTCACTGATCTCATAGTTTTTACTAATTTGAGTTAACCCCCAAACTAAAATCTGGTAAATAATCTAGTACCAAAATATCAAATTCTCAAATATCTCCCCACAAAATGTTTTGTAAACTGTCAAGTAATATCAAGATTATCTTAAGTCTGGCCGGGCGGGTAGTTTAGTCGGTTACAGAGTCGTCCTGATAACCAAGGTTGTGGGTTTGATCCCAGTCAGGCCACATACAAGAATCAACCAATGAATGTATAAGTGAAACAACAAATCGGTTTCCTTCTCTTTCTTCCTCTTTCTCTCAAATAAAACTGAAAAAAAGACTATCTTTTAGAGAATCAAATCAAAGCATTAATTAAACAAAGTTCTCTTGGATTACACAACATAGAACGATATTCCTTTTAACACTGAACCACCCCATTATTAATGTTATTTGCAAATACAACATATCTTAAATATTTGATTTACAAAATTTAAAAGTAACATACTTCCATATGGATAAGATACACCACAAGAATTTTGATATTCCCTTAAGTTCCTTAAAAGTAGATGTTAACTGTAACAAAAAGTCTACTCCACTTAAGAGATTTTAAATAGAAACCAGGAAGAATTTCTTAATCCACAACTAGATGATAAAATGGCGAGGATGCTGAAGAAGGTTAAGTCCACGTGAGCTTCAAGAACGGAAATCATCCATCCATCTTTGAATATTAGACATTTGCTGGCCTGAAGACCAAAGTCAGACTATAGAATAGTGTAGGTCCTTCCAGTTCACATTCTGGTATTTTGGCACAAAATGAGGATAGGTCACAAAACCTACAGACACTTTCAAGTTTGTTTTTTAAATAGATAATAATTGAACCAATCAGAATAGTGGATGGCTTATCATTATTCTGCCAGCTTAAGCAATAGGAAAAAAAATACATTTTTGTTTTTGTGGTGACTATTTATTGGTTAAACTTTTATTTTCCTCTTCACATTTTCGGTGACTGTTTCCCACTGGTATCATCAACCAGGTCCCTCAGGCGAGATAAATGGTGCAAAGCCCTTCATTAAAAAGTATAAAACATATTATAAACCAATATTAAGGACTGAATAGGCAACGCAGACAGCAAGAAATGGTGATTACATTGTTTATTAACTTCAAAGTTAGTTAAGAGAAATGAATTTATAGAATAACAAATATCAAACTGAGAATTTTTCCTTTCAAAACTTTGATAACTGAATAGTTGAGGGTTAAAATTCATCTAAAACTCTATAAAAACATTTACTTTTAAAAAATTATTTTTGACATTCAAGTTTTTTTTGAAAGTTTTCCAAGTAAGCTTAGTAAGAAACAATAGATATCATTTGTTATCACACATAACAAAACATTTTTTCAAGTAATTTTCACAACAGTGTATATAATTTCAGAAACAATGTGTATAGCTTATTTTTTACATATGCATTCAAGATAGCTAAAATAAAAAAACACTAAAGGATCAGTTAGTTCTGAGGAAAACTCATTTTTATTGAGCATGGAGGAAACAAACAACAAGTATGTTGAATGATGTAGTATTATACGAACAACATGGTTTTCTCTGAATAAAGCTAAGATTACAGGTCAGGTATCAGTGGAGAAAACTCAGTCATCCTTCAAACAAACCAGGAAGAGAGAGGCTTTAACTTTCCAATCTTCCTCTAAAAATACTGTTCCAGTTTTCCCTCTCCTATCCTTCAGATCCAAGGACCACTCAGAAAATGTCAACCATATTAATCAACCATATTTCAGATCTCTGATGAACAAGAGATCAAGAAAAACAAATAACAATGTGTAATCTCTAATGGTTAATTTCTAAGATGAGCTAAAGGTGGTTACTATAACAACCTATTCTACAGTCTCTAACACAGGTTCAATAAATGAAATAAATACTCAGGATAAAGAGGTGGAGGAAACTATTAGTGTTAATTACTGCATTGTATCTATTTCAACCAAGTGTCTCTTTCTTGAACACTTATTCAAATATAATTAATTAGAGGCCTGGTGCATGAAATTCATGCATGGAGAGGGTCCCTTGGCCTGGCTAGTGATCAGGGCCAATTGGGGCCTCCCTTCCCTGGCTGCCAGCTGCTGGCCTGGGCCTCCCTTTGTTCCGTGCCGCCCCCTGGTGGTCAGCGCATGTCATAGTGAGCGATGCCTCCCAGTCGAACTCCCGCAGGGACAATTTGCATATTAGGCTTTTATAGCCTATACTAGAGGCCCGGTGCACAAAAATTTGTGCACTCGGGGGTAGAGGGTCCCTCAGCCCGGCCTGTTCCCTCTCTAAGTCTGGGACCCCTCAGGGGTGACCACTTGCTGGTTTAGGCCTGCTCCCCAGGGGATTGGGCCTAAGCTGGCAATCAGACATTCCTCTGGCAGTCTGGCAGCCTTGGGGGATGCCCACTTGCCAGCAGGGAGCAGACCTAAGCTGCAGTCGGACATCCTTAGGGCTGCTGAGGAGGCGGGAGAGGCTCCCAGCACCACCGCTGTACTGGCAGCCCTCAGCCTGGCTTGTGGCTGAGCAGAGCTCCCCCTGTGGGAGCGCACTGACCACCAGGGGTCAGCTCCTGCATTGAGCGTCTGCCAGGGTCAGTGTGTGTCATAGTGACCAGTCATTCCCAGTGGTTCTGCTGTTAGGGTCAATTTGCATATTACCATTTTATTATATAGGAGTGCCTGGCCAGCCTAGGTGAGAGGCTGATGGCAGTTTGCAGGCTGGCCAAGCCCCCCAGCGGGGATCCTCACCCTATGAGGGTGTGGCCAGCCTGGGTGAGTGGCTGATGGCTGTTTTCAGGCTGGCCACAGCCCCTTCAGGGTGGGGGTCCTCCCTGGGGTGCCTGCCCAGTATGAGTGAGGGGCTGATGGCTGTTTGAAGGCTGGCCACAACTCCCAGCCACCCAAACTCTCAGTGGAGGCTGGCTGGAAGCAAGTATCTCGGATTTATTTGTCTTCTATAATTGAAACTTTGTTGCCATGAGTGGAGGCCACAGCCGGCTCACGGTAGGCGGGAAGCTTTGGCTTCCTCCATCACCCGGGCAACCAAGCCTCCTGCTTGCTCCAGCTCCGTGGTTGCCAGCCGCAATCTTGGTTGGGTTAATTTGCATATAGCCACTCTGATTGGCTGGTGTGCATGGCTTAGGGCATAGCAAAGGTATGGTCAATTAGCATCTTTGTCTTTTATTAGTGTAGATAATAAAAGGGTAATATGCAAATTGACTCTAAAGGTAGAACGACTGGTTGCTATGATGTGCACTGCAGGGGGCAGATGCTCAACACAGGAGTTGCCCCCTGGTGGTCAATGCGTTCCCACAGGGGGAGCTCCGCTGCTATAAGCCAGGCTGATGGCTGTGAGCGCAGCGCGGTGGTGGCGGGAGCCTCTACCACCTCCTTGGCAATGCTAAGGATGTCCAACTGATATCCCCAAGGGCTCCCAGGCTGCCAGAGGGATGTCTGACTGCCAGCTTACGCCCGATCCCCCCGGGGAGCAGGCCTAAGCCTGTAGGTGGACATCCCCTAAGGTGGTCCCGGATTGGGAGAGGGCGCAGGCCAGGCTAAGGGAACCCCCCCCCCCCCCCGCACGAATTTTCGTGCACTGGGGCCTCTAGTATATAGATAAGAGAAGGAATTGGATTTTGCTACCCTTGGCAACTTCAGTTAATTTTTGAGATTCTCATTTGCTTTAACTAAATGACAATAACTCACCCAAAGTTACTAAGCAATCAGAGGTAAAATTAACTAGACCCTATCATTTCTACATCCTATAGTACATCTCTCTACCTAAAGAATTATTTTCTTCCTAGAGGCATACAGACATGAGAAAAAAAAGACAATTTGCAAATATACTTGGGAATTATCTTCCCTTTTATTTTCAGGTGTATTATTTAACTACTTGTGATTCAAGAGAAAGAAAAAGGCAAGTAACTAGAATCTTATCTTACTTACAACCCCAATGGCCAGACCCCTTGGATTTAAAGGACTTTGAAAATGGATAGAGAAAAAACATCCTCATCTTTATTTTCACTAAATACCACCTATAAATTAGAATTTCTTTCCATTATGCATGTAAGCAACAAACCAAATCTGTGACCTCATATGCCACAAAAACTGGAGATATTTTCATGTCACATTACAATCATTACAGGAATATCAAAATTATTTAAACTCATCACTACTTCAAAATTATAATAGTTATATGATAGTTACAAAATTATAATAGGTATCAAACCAACCATTAGAACCTATGTTATCTAAGTTTTCCTGTCTATATCCAAAAGTTCATATGACATAACTGGTCAACCACTAGACAACTTTAAGCCTAGTTGTTTATTCATTGAATAGTAAGGTATCACTGGTGACCCAGAAATCAATGCTTTCCAGTATTTCCTTTCTCTAATTGTTTGCTGATCAACATGTGAAATAAGTAAAAGACCATGCCATAATTTAATGCTTTTATTCAAGCAATCAAAAGGCCTTCATATTATGTTTTTACAAAATGAATTTTAACTTACCTAGATTTTAAATGTATTGTCTTACTTTAAATGCATTAATAAGCACATATTACTAATTAGCAATTATTTTAATATTTTCATAACTATAATTCAATATACCTGGTTCCTTTTTAGTCCTATGTAGTTTGTTTTATATCTTTAAAAAACAATGGAAGAGCCCTGGCCGGTTTGGCACTGGGGGGGTCCCAGGTTTGATTCTGATCAAGGGCACATACCTGGGTTGTGGGCTTGATCCCCAGCACGGGGCGTGCAGGAGGCAGCCAATTGATGATTTTCTCTCATCATTTCTATCTCTCTCTCTCCCTTCTCCCTTCCTCTCTGAAATCAATAAGAAAAAAAATATATTTTTAAAAATGGAAGAAAGGAGGGAGGGAAGTAGAGGGGAGAGGTGAGG
This sequence comes from Myotis lucifugus, assembly GCF_000147115.1. NCBI lineage: Eukaryota > Metazoa > Chordata > Mammalia > Chiroptera > Vespertilionidae > Myotis > Myotis lucifugus. The sequence continues at coordinate 152,116 of NW_005871382.1, forward strand.
TATGATGGGAAGGAATAAGAAAGTTAAGCAGAAATGAAATCTTCAGTCTCCCTACCTTGGCTACACAATCAGCTGTCAGTTCCTGTCATTTAACCTCTATCTGCCCTGCTGACAATACATAATTTACTTAAGGAAGTGGAGGACAAAATTGTAGAAGGAAATAATTCTTTATTTTTTTTTCCCTAAAAAGGTGAAAAACAGGCTAATGGGGAAAACATCAATTTAAGGGTCATGATACAACACTGTATACAGCCAAGTGAAATGGTGTTATGAAAGTAAAAAATTTTTATCTTAGCTTTTCCTAAGCTCAGTATACCATCTTCTGAGTGCACTTTATATTCATACAACCGAACCTATAAATAAATACCCTCCCTCTGCCAATTAAGAAAGATGTGTATGCCTTCCCAATTTTTAGTTTAAGATAATTTAACTAAGAAAATAGGTGGATTAACACCTTTAGGGCATTTAGATTATCTTTATATCCACAACATTGTATCTACTTTAGTTTTCTGTGGATATAGGTCAAATGATGAATTATTTATGATTATTGTGTTTCTTCTAGAGCAGTGGTTCTCAACCTTGGCTGCACATTAGAATCACCTGGGAATCTTTTTAAAATCCTGATTTCTGGGCCTCGTCCTCTGGAAATTCTGTTTCTTTGTTATGGGGTGGGGCCACAACATTAGTAACAAAGAAACAGAATCTCCGGAGGATGAGGCCCAGAAATCAGGATTTTAAAAAGATTCCCAGGTGATTCTAATGTGCAGCCAAGGTTGAGAACCACTGTTCTAGAGGGAATATATGAAAATACATGTCATGATCAAGGTGTTTTTCCAGGACATCCACACCAATACTAGCTCAAATTGTTGTTATTGTTCAGAAATAGAAGCGCATCAATTAAGGCCATTCACATCATTATATTTTAGGTATTTAAGGTTATCTCATTAGGTCCTAAGAACATTTTAAATAGGGAAAAACAGCCCTGACTGGTTTGGCTCAGTGGATAGAGCTTCGGTCTGCGGACTGAAAGGTCCCAGGTTCGATTCCGGTCAAGGGCATGTACCTTGGTTGCGGGCACGTCCCCAGTGGGGGGTGTGCAGGAGGCAGCTGATCGATGTTTCTAACTCTCTATCTCTCTCCCTTCCTCTCTGTAAAAAATCAATAAAATATATATTTAAAAAAAATAGGGAAAAACACAGGTTTAAGAGAAAACTTCAGGATTAAACAGTATGTTCCAAGAAGTTTAATATCCTTATAACTACTTAATTCCATCCTGAAACCTTCTGATTTCAATCTAAGAGATGGCTAAAATAGATTTGTATCCATAACATATTCAGAAATTACTAGAGAATACTTACTTTTGAAGTGACCTAGTAATCGGAACCATACCTTCCTTCAATTGTAATTTAGAGAAATCATCTTCTGAAACCTATTATTAAAAAGACCAAATGAAACAAAATACTGAAAATACTATATAATTATAAACATAAATGCTATTTAATATGTGACTTAAAAGAACAGTAAAAAAATATTGTCTTTGTTTCCAAAGAAATCTAGCAAAAAAGTATTACATATTTTTTCTCTTTATTCTAAAAATAATATAACTATATTTAGATTCATCTTTAAATTGTCCTAAAGTATGCTTTTAAATTATGTCCAATAAAAAAATCAAATCCTGGTTTGAAATTATGACTTTATAATGAACTTGGTCTTGTCTCAATGTTTAAAAAGGGAAGGAAAGAAAAATAAATTACACATTTTATGTTAATGTTATGATCATTAGAATGGAAAGAGAAAAATTAAGAAATACAACTCCAAAGAGCAGGCCATGATAGTCCCCAAGAGTTAACCTACTCATTTGTAATGAAAACTGAATTTCAGAAAGCTCTACTGAATAATCCTATCAAAATAATGACAATAAAAACATTTATTAAGTATTTTAAGGCATTCTTATGTTTAAACAATTTAAGTATTACTATTTAAGTTTTTTAATGTTTGTATTACTAGGGTAATTATTTTATTAACTAGAGGCCCGGTGCACGAATTCGTGCACCAGTGGGGTCCCTTGGCCTCGCCTGTGGGATCGGGCTGAAACTGGCTCTCTGACATTCTGAGGGGTCCCTGATAGCCCCACCAGTGCATGATAGGGGCCGGGGAGGGACACAGGACATTAGCCAGCCAGGGAGGGACCGCAGCAGGGCTCCAGGGTATGTCTGGCCCATCTCGCTTAGTCCCGATCGGCTGGACCCCATCAGCAAGCTAACCTACTGGTTGGAGCGTCTCCCCCTGGTGGTCAGTGCACGTCATAGTGAGCAGTTGAGTGGCCTTAGTATATCATTAGCATTTTACGCTTTGATTGGTTGAACTGCCAACTGGCTGACCAGACACTTAGCATATTAGGCTTTAATTATATAAGATAAGGTATTTATAAGGCTTTTATCAGGTGCCAAGCACTATAATAAGTACTTTATATAATCTGTCTCAATTTCTCAACAACCTTTTTTTTTCCCGAATATATTTTTATTGATTTCAGAGAGGGAGAGAGAGGGAAAGAGAGATAGAAATATCAACAATGAGAAAGAACCATTGATCGGTTGCCTCCTGCACGCCCCCTACTGGGGTCGGGCCCACAACCTAGGTATGTGCCCTTGACTGGAATCGAACCTGGGACCTTTTAGTCCACAGGCTGACGCTCTATCCACTAAGCCAAACCAGCTAGGGCTTAACAACCTCATTTTGCAGAAGAGAAAACAGAAACTAGTAAGTGGCAGAATTAGAATTTAATCAGACTTGGGATTATATAAATATTCTCCCAAGTTATGAATAAGAATATATTCATAAACACTATATTATTGTGAAAAAATTCAATCCCTAAAGAACAGCAGCCAAAGCAGAAACAGATTTCCAAATTCCTAGGAAATATAAAAAAATTCAATGTTTTTAAAATAAAACTTTACATAACTGTATTCAGAAGTCAATAAACACATGGCACCAAAATTAAATTTCAGATGACAAAGGTCTGTGGAGAAGTCTAATGTTGAAACGTTTTCACCCTGGCCAGTGTGGCTCAGTTGGTGGTTGTGTTGTCCCATACACTAAAAAGTCTTGGGTTTGATTCCCAGTCAGGGCACATGTCTGGGATGCAGGTTTGATACCAGTCCCCAAGTGGGGCAGGTGCGGCAACCAATCAATATTTCCCTCTCACATCGATGTTTTTCTCTCTCTCTAAAAATAAATGAAAATGTCCTTGGGTGAGGATTTAAAAAAAAAAAAGGTTTTCTAGCTCTCCCCAATTTATAAATACAAGTTGGAGTACAGAGAATAATTTTGTAGGCAATTCAAAAACAACTTTTACAATCCGTTCATACCATAGTTGTGATATCATCATATCTAAATAAGATGGTGTATTTATAACCATAAACTAAATAAAACAATCCATTCATGGATATACAACTGCAGAAATCTAACAGTATTCAATGTGAATAAGTTTCTGGGGGAAAAAAAAGAATAATCCAACTCTACAACATGTGTTATGTGGCCTGCTTATTAACATAAAACTGGAGGTCTAACTAAAGAGGATCTAGAAAGAATTCTTATCTCTTCACAGATCCCAATTCATAAATCAAGTTTGTGCTTACTTGTTTAATCTCTCCTTTTGGCTCCACAGTTTTATTCTGATTAAAACTTTCTTGTACGGCTTGAAGATTAAATAACATTTGTTTCAGGGCTTCAACAGGACCATGATGTTTTCCTCCAGACAGGGTACAGCTCTAAGGTTAAAACAGATGATCAATTAACCATCCAAATTTGGGGGCAAAATGTTATATTTTGTAATATTCTCCCCAATACAAAATTAATGCAAAAATCCTAACATTACATGTCAACAGAGTGTTTTTAAATGTCGTGCATAACGTATCACCTCCCTTTACCTAGTTCCCAGATGAAGTTACTTAGTGGTAATCATTAGTAACAGTGTGGCATATCCTTTCTAGTTTTTGCTCTTTCAAAACGAATAGTACTTGTTTATGTTTGTAATGCATTCATTTAGTACATTTAAAATCAAAGATTTTTAGAACTAAAACATCCCCAGAGAGCAGGTAAGTCAACCTGCTCTTTTCAGGTGTGTAAATGGAGCTGATTATCAGGTGAGCAATAACTAGAATTTTAAATACATTATTCTCTACACACTTTTAAATATGTTTGACACACAGAATACTGGTTTTCCATCTCTTCATGGGCCACACATTCCTTGCTACCTAAAAAACACTCATAACTTAATTAGCACTGATCTTATCTACATCCCAAGAAGGCAATAGCACTTAAGCTACATACGTGGTGAGGATTCTTTTAAAAGAATCTGTAATGGATATTTTCAAACTTCTTTTTTTTAAAGTCTTTCCCAACCTATTATTTTTACATATATACATGAGTTGCTGTGTACTGAAAACTATCCACAAAGTGGCAAATAATCCTCTTAAGATTTCTGTGATTTAACATATTCAACACAGACCGTAAATATGTGTATAATTTAAACTTCAAATCTAGAGGAAATTGTTGACTAGCAAAGAATATTAGAAGTATCACATTAGCATAACCAATGGACACAGACACTGGGGTGGTGGGGGCCTGCCCTCAGGGGTGTCAATAGGGAAAAAGGAGACATATGTAATACTTTAAACAATAATTTTTTAAAAAAGTATTAAAAGTGTGCTCTCATTGGTGAAGAAATTCAGTTAAGTATAATGGCTAAACAACATTTTCCAATAAAAAGAACCACAGCTCAAAAAAAGGGGGACATGTCAAAAAGACACAGGAGCCAACTGAAGGAACTCCTTATAGCCTAAACTGGAAGAATTTGAGCAACAAAATAATATCTATAGTACTAAAAGCGTAATATGCAAATCAACTGAACGGCCGAACAGCAGAAGGACTGTCTGGATGTCCTTCCAGACGACCTTCCAGGCGAACCTGGGGCCCGGGGGCTGAAGCCGTGGGAGCAAGACAGCCACCTGTGACTGTGAGGGAGGGATTGAGGTAGCCGCCTGTGGCTGCAAGGGAGGGATTGAGGAGCTGTGGCTGTGAAGGCCTACTCTTGCACAAATTTTGTGCATTGGACCTCTAGTTGTATTATAAACCTAGAATAAAATAAATATCTACGAATCCCTGCTGATATAATTTAATAAACAAATAACTGGGGGGAGAAGGAATAGCCCTTCATTACACAAGAATTTCTATTAATAATGTAGAAAAGACAAGATTCACCCATGGATACTAAAATTAGTGAATGAAAGTTTTCGACTACTTGCATAGTCTCAAAGTATCTCCCCTAAGATATTTATTCATTACAAAGGGAAATTAATTTTACTAAAGAGAAAGCTAGTAGATACTAAGTATTCAAGGTTAACAGCACAAATTCTAACATATTTCCATAACTTTGTATATTATTATATTATTGTATTAACGAATGTGACAATATCTGGAGGAGAGGCATGTGTGGAGCACATGAATGAAATTTGTGTCCTTATAAGAGACACAAGAGAGCTTGCTTTCCCTCTTCTCTCTACCATGTGAATATATGGGGAAGATGGCCACCTGCAAACTAAAAAGCAGGACCTCACCAAACACTTTGATCTTACACTTCTCAGCTAACAGAACTGTGAGAAATAAATGTTTGCTATTTAAGCCACCAAGTCTATGGCATACTACAGCAGTGCAAACTAAGATATACATTATCTGTATATCCATGGTAGCAATACATCACGAACCCTCTGATATAATGCACTGAGAAGGGCACACAGCATGATATCTGTTGCATTCTTGCAAAAAATACATAACCGCATTCTAATCATGAGAAAACTTCAGACTAAAACAAATTGAGGAATTTTCTACAAAATAGCCAACTGACCAGTATTCTTCAAGTGTCAAGGTCATGACAGACAAGGGAAACTGAGAATTGTAACAGACTGAAGTAGATTAAGGAGACATGACAACTAAATGCAAAACTGAATCCTGGATTGGGTCCTGAAACAAGACATTGGTAGGAAAACTGGTGAAAGTAGAATAAGGTCTGTACTTGGAAGACCCCAAAAGCATTATTTCAGTATTTAACACCATGGCTTTTATTTCTAAATCAAATTGTTTATCATATCTTATGTGCACATATACACATTTATGCTTTATTTTGGGGTTATGTGCAAAATGCACATATGCTGATTTAGTAAAATTGGATAATATTTTCCTATTTAAAAAATTATAGAGCCCTAGCCAGTTTGGCTCAGTGGATAGAGTATTGGCCTGTGAACCAAAGGGTCCTGGGTTCAAATCCAGTCCATGTACCTTGGTTGTAGGCTCCTCCCTGACCCTGGCCATGGTCAGGGCGTGCACAGGTGGCAACCAATAGATGTGTTTCTCTCACATCGATCTTTCTATCTTTTCCTCTCTCTTCCACTCTAAAAAAAAGATCAATGGAAAAATATCCTCGAATGATGATTAACACCACCAACAACAAATCATAAAAAAATAGAGATTTACAACTATATCTTAGAAACACAACTCTCAATAATCAGCTGCCCTGTGAAAAGATATAATTTACTCTATAATGGTCTGTTTCATATGTTTTCCAGAAAACAAACAGACCAAGATTTTAATGACAATTTAGGCTTTCTGTAAGAGTTCAATCCCAGGTCCCTCTACTTTAGAATCTACATATATAAAAGCCTAAGTGACTGTTTGACTGTTCAACTGGTAGCTATGACGTGCAATGACCACCAGGGACAGACGATCAATGCACAGGCATGGAAACATGGAACAGAATGATGAATCTCAGAGGGAAGGGCGGGAAGAGATTAACCAAAGATCTTATACGCATGCTAGAGGCCCGGTGCACTATTCGTGCACTGGTGGGGTCCCTCAGCCTGACCTGTGGGGATCAGGCCAAAACCGTGCACCAGGCCTCCGACATCCCGAGGGGTCCTGGATTGCAAGAGGGCACAAGCCAGGCCGAGGACCCCACCAGTGCACAAATCTGTACACTGGGCTTCTAGTCTTTTAATAAGTTAAAAAGATTTAACTTCACCCACCTGATCATCATCATTTAAAAGATCTTCAAGGAACCTTTTAGCATTCTTTGTCCTTGGAGCTTGTTGAGGACTGTCATCAGATTTAATAGGAACAGGAGATTTACTACATAGGGTTTAAGAGACAAGATAGCAATTAAGTTCCCAATTTATAAAAATTAGGCAGTATATAATTGAATGGTTATCATTGAAATATAAATGGTCACTAAAAAAAACCTGTTGTAGATATGATTCATATTGATGTTGCTTGATAATTCTCTCATCTTCTTCCTGAATTTATACCAGAATCTAATCCTACCTCCTTGCTTCTCCTTTAAAGCTTCAAGAAAAAAAAACTTGGACCGGCTGCCATAGCTCAGTGATTGAGCGTCAACCTATGAACCAGGAGATCACAGTTCCATTCCCAGCCAGGGCACATGCCAAGGTTGCAGGCTTGATCCCCAGAGTGACGCATGCAGGAGGAAACTGATCAATGATTCCCTCTCATCATTGATGTTTCTATCTCTCTCTCCTTCTCCCCTCCTCTCTGAAATCAGTAATAAAAATATGTTTAAAAAATTTAAGACATTAGTCTTCAACTAAACAAATAATCCTTCAACTACAGGCTATGCTCTCAAAGCTCACTTGTTTGAAATAAGCGGTACATTTTCCCAATTAAACACTGTTAGTTACCCAATGATAATACACAACACTCTCATGAATTTATAAAATTTTCTACTGGGATGGCAGTTATACTTTCTGCCACGTCAAAGCAATAGGACAGATGTCCCACCCCAGAACTGGCATTAACACAGAAAACAGATTAGAGTGGGAAAATAATCAAATTTGAAATTATAATTCCTAAGTTCAAATCCCAAACCCAGTCACTATATGACCTTATGTAACTTATTTATCTGAACTTCAATTTCTACATTTGTAGTCCCACTTATCTCACAGAAGTACTGCATAAATTAACGCCATGTACCTGGTACCTTTAATAGATGCTCAATAAATATTAATTTTTTCTTAATTTAAGGGGTAGCAGAAAAAAGGGCATCCCTAGCAAAAGTAAGAATTTTCCCCAAACCAGATTCTGTTAGTCACAGAAAATAAACTCATTCTATCTTTCTCCCATATATATATATATATATATATATATATATATATATATATATATATAATGCTTCTAACTCAAGTACTCAGATATCTAAGTATCTATTTATAACATGTAAAGTTCACAATTTTTCTTATTTAGCAGCAATTCATTATTGACTCATTTGTAACTCAGCTTTTTATTGTTCTTCCGGTAGTTTTTTCCCCTCATTCTTTTTTTTTTAAAATATATTTTATTGATTTTTTACAGAGAGGAAGGGAAAGAGATAGAGAGAGTTAGAAACATCAATGAGAGAGAAACATCGATCAGCTGCCTCCTGCACATCTCCTACTGGGGATGTGCCCGCAACCCCCCTCATTCTTTATAAGAGTTTGTACACCCACTCACCATTATCAAAAGCATTTACCTGATTATTGAAGGTGGGTGCTGGGTACATAAGGACTCATTATACTACTCTTCTACTTTGTATTTCTTTGGAATTTTCCATTAAAACAAAAAAATCAATTATCTGATTGCAGTTATACTCCATCTTTTAGTATATTACTTTGAGTACATCCAGGTCAATTTTTAAAAAATATATATTTTTATTGATTTCAGAGAGAAAGGGAGAGAGATAGAAACATCAATGATGAGAGAGAATAATTAATTGGCTGCCTCCTGCACGCCGCCTACTGGGGATCAAGCCCAAAACCTGGGCATGTGCCCTTGACCGGAATCGAACCTGGGACCCTTCAGTCCACAGGGTGAAGCTCTATCCACTGAACAAAACTGGCTAGGGCCAATTTTTTTTTTATGACAGATTGATAATCATTTGTCAATGTCATACTAAGGCTAGGTCTATTCCTTCATCTCACAATCCATCATTAATTTTATATACAAACATACCCATCACTATATGAACCCAATTTTCTAAACATCAACTACTGTATTCAAAGTACTGGGCCAAACCACTGATGATAATAATTATACTAACCAGAAGTTATATTATCTAATTATAAATAAACTACATTAAAATTTTCACCCTTAAATATCTCTGATATTATTTGCGCACCCGTTTGGGTTCCAACTGAAAGCAAAGTATTGCAGCTATGATACTCTACAAATACACAGAACAACTGATAAAGAGAAATTAAGAAATAAAGATAGCCCTAGCTGGTTTGGCTCAATAGATAGGGTGTCAGCCTTCGGACTGAAGTGTCCTAGGTTCAATTCCAGTCAAGGGCACATGCCCAGATTTCAGATTCAATCCCCAGTAGGGGGCATGCAGGAGGCATCCGATCAATGATTCTCTCTCATCATTGATGTTTCTATCTCTCTCTGAAATAAATAAATATATATATTTAAAAAATAAAGATAAATTTAAAAATTAGATCTATTGACTCATTTTAAAAAAATATTATTGAACCAACAATCTATAATAATAAAAGCATAACATGCTAATTAGACCGGACAGCCAATGTCCTTCCGGACGAAGCCTGGGCTGCGAGGGCCGAGGCAATCCACTGCAGCTGCAAGGGCTGAGCACCTTGCTCAAATTTCGTGCATTGGGCCTCTAGTTGAAAAATAAAGCTAAAGAAAGAAAAAATGTATTTTGAATAATCACCAAATTACAATTTACGAGATTACCAACCATATCCTGACTTAAGTACCTTTTATTTATTTTCTAAACAATTGAATCCTCACACAAAAACACCAAAGCAAAAGAACTTGTACAAGACCTTGTACAAAGTAGAATTATACAAAGTAGACAAAACTTGTACAAGATCTCAGCGAAGAACTGACAGAGCTGGAATTCCAAACCAGTATTGTAGTCAGTGCACACATTTAAAAATAAATAAATAAAAATAAAAAAGACATTTAATTGAGAACTAAAAAAGGATCCATTAACTAATAAACTCCATCTATGACAAAATAAAAGTTTAGACAACTGAATATAATAAATATCAGAAACTAAGTCAGGATATAGGGTTACCAAGAATGCATTACTAATAAGACTAGATATAATAATATCACTAAAAAAAGCTTTCCTATCTAAACTCCTAATCCTTACTCTAAGTTCACATTCAGTTATCTAGGTGAACACTTCTTAAATTATTCTGAGAAACTATGTCATTGAAACGTTAAATATACAAATGAAAATAATCTTAGAAATTATAAAAATTTATACAATATAAAAATGGACTATCATTTACGGAAAATAACAACTGAAAGAGAAAGTAAAATGTAAATGAAAAGAAATAGATAACTCTTAATATATGGAGAGAATATAGTAGAAAGTAACAAGACTTCCATAGCCCTCCTCCTTCTACAAAATAGTTGCTTTTGGTTCTAATTCCTCACAGTAAACACATATCAATATTTTATAGTGCAACAAAAGGAACATGTAACAAAAACAAAAGTTACATAATGTACCTAAGTTATTAAATAACCCACAATCTTGTGGTAACAAACGAAAAATATATTAAGCAAAGCAACACTGAACACCATTTTCTACAGAATTACCATGTCATTACATTGCTAGTTATAATCAAGTTGTATAAAAATAAATTAGATGTTCATATATTTTTCATATGGAAAACTAATGACCTTACATGACTTTTCCATTAATAACGTACTTACAAAGTAACAGGAACATTTTCCCACGATCTTTCTGCTTCCAGTTTATCTAATGAACAAGGGCTATCATCCTGTTTCATCGACTTCGGTAATTCAGTACAATGCTCTAGATTTCTCTTGGCCTTCAGGATAAGTAATTCAATTTTGTCACCTATTTTAAAAGACTACATTAATTAAGAAAAAAAATAAATGCAAAGCATGGCAAAATCTCATAAAGCAACAAGGATTCAGATAACTTGGTATACATACAGGGTGCCCCCCAAAATGTATACATACACTTTGAATAATTATAAAGGCAGTGTTTATTAAAATGCATTTCATTTTCGCCCTAACTGGTTTGGCTCAGTGGATAGAGCATTGGCCTGCGGACTCAAGGGTCCCAGGTTCAATTCTGGTCAAGGGCACGTACCTTGGTTGCGGGCGCATACCCAGTAGGGGGTGTACAGGAGGCAGCTGATCAATGTTTCTCTCTCATTGATGTTTCTAACTCTCTATCCCTCTCCCTTCCTCTCCGTAAAAAATCAGTAAAATATATTTTAAAAAATACATTTCATTTTCAAAATTGAGCTATCAGCTGTTAAAGTGTGTATACATTTTTTGGGGATACCCCCTCTACACATCTTTAACAGCAAATTATGTCAAAATGTGACATTTCAAACAAATAAAAGTAGATATTTTCTAGTTATAAAATGCTACTTAAAATGAAAACCGTAAGAGTTCAAAAAATATATAATCTGATCATTACCTCAAGAATGTAACATAAAAGCTCCTAGATATTAGGTCAAATTTACAGCATTTTCTTTGATTCTTAAAAGCAAACAAAAAACAATTACCATTGAATGGCTTTTTGGATTGTCCTGGAAGAAGTGGATTCTCACAATGACATTGGCTATGCTCAGAATCACATTTATATTCATTAACAAATCTTTGATCACCAATCAAGAAATCTGAAATATTTGAGGGTTCAAAAGAATATTCGAAACAATCTAATTTATTCATAGGTCGAGAAGTTCTTTGTGCCTGATAACTATGTCTTGGGGAACAATGCTCGTCTTTAAATATTTTATAAATACTTTGACTATTTGTGTCAGGTAGCAAGTCTTGATTGTGGAGCCAGACTGGATATTTGAAATCAGGTATACTAGTTATCCCTGAAACATTAAGGTCAGATTTATGGCCAGTGAGCCATCTTGGGTAATTCTTTTCAAGTTCGCGTTCTGAACTGTCCTTGAAAGATGATTTCTTAAAAAAAGATGGTTCAGAAATGCATTTACTCGTCTTATTCACAAGTTTTAGGTTTTTTAGCTTATGACACTGCTTTCCATTTATATTTGTGTATACCACAGGAGTAACTAAGTTATCCTTGCTTCTGGCAATGCAGGGTTCTTGAAAATTTTGATTCTTTTCAGTGTCTGATAAACTCAGTCTTCCAATGCATTTCTTGGTTTTCTTGGTAATTTGATGACCTGGTCCAACACAAGTAAAAGGAAATGATCCATCTGCTGGAAGTTTTAACAGATCATCAGTTGTGAGGCTAATGGAGTCTATGTCATTAATAGTCCGTCTTCTAGAAGATGAGGACAAGGAGCTTTTTTTGTGATGAAATTTTTCAAAAGCTGAAAAACAAAGCATACTCTGTTTATCTTCCCATATCACATATAAAAACACTTCAAAATATCCAACAGTAAATGAGAATTAAGAATTTAAGGAAAAAAAAGAATTAAAGAACCATTTTTGCCACTTTCCCATGATCTTCAATAAAGTTTTGATTAAAAGAATAAAAGGGATACGTTGATGAAATAGAATGTGCTTTTCCCCCCTCACATATCAATTTGTTTTAACTAATTTCTACCCTTATCTCTATACCCTCTTGACCTTTTCTATGTTCTTTAATTTACTGTTTCTTCCACTTTTTTCATCTAGACCAGCGGTTCTCAACCTGTGGGTCGCGACCCCTTTGGGGGTCGCCTAAGACCATCGGAAAACACATATAGCATATCAGATATTTACATTATGATTCATAACAGTAGCAAAATTACAGTTATGAAGTAGCAACAAAAATAATTTTATGGTTGGGGGTCACCACAACATGAGGAACTGTATTAAAGGGTCGCAGCATTAGGAAGGTTGAGAACCACTGATCTAGACATACACAATCCACTGACACACTCACATTAATATTGGTTACTCAATACTCGCTGCAACACAGGATTTGGAAAAGTTTGTGAATAAATTAGGTGAAAAATAATTTGCTTTCTTTACTAACTCTGCAATAGCAAATAGCTGTTCTAATTCTCTTCTGGAATAGTGCCCATATCCTTCTAAAATTTGAATGCAAACTTTTTCCATACTAGGGCTACTCCATAAGTGCTCAGTAACTAGTTATCAACAGACTCATATTCCAAATTTGTCTTCATAAAAGCCTTATCAAGGAAAAACTCAATGTAGTGTGAATATTATTATTCCATAGAACAGAGATCAGGAAGACTAATATAATCCTTTGCAATCAATTGCATAGGAACAAGTATAAACTCAGAAAGGCTGCGATTCACTTAAGTCATTAAGCTAGTAAATGAAAACTAAAACCACCAAGTCAACACTTTTTCTATGATGCCATTATAAACGGCTTAAGGATTTAGAACCAGCCACCTGCTGTAATTCATCAGCTTCCACTCCAAGGTTGCAAGGGGATCTTAGCTGAAAATTCCTAAGTACTAGATAAGTATACAGTCCTTTAAGAAATATATTCAGATCTCAACATTATAAAAGTAATTTTTACCCCAAAAGAATAAAAAAAGAAGCATCTGGATTTCAAAGGCTACAACACATCTTTCAAATGATTTAAATCAGTGGACAAAAATAAAACAAACAATAAAAGCATACCATGGTTTGGTTTATAAATATAGTTGGAGAATTCTGGCATATTAGCAGGACATTTATCAATGTTAATCTTTCCAGTGCTTACACCAGGATACATCCGGCTTAGATCAAAATCATCAATATAGGCCTGCAGAGCCTGAGATGCAGAACTGTACAGTTTATCCTTATACTGAACAGAGCCATCAGCGGTAGAGGAATTACTACCACTGAGGCTGCAGCTCGCTAACAGAGAAGATACTGAAGATTCCCGAGAACAAACTCTGTGTTTTGTATTTGGTTTTGCCATGCCTTCCTCAAAGTGGGTTATTTCTGTTCATTTCTCTTAGAAACCACTGTAATACAAAAACAAAAGGTTAAGGTTGCAAGTGAAAGGAATAATAGCCATATACAAAGAAATTATTCAATATATAAACTTTTTATAATTTTCTTTAAAGAATAAAATCCATTACCTATAAAGTCTTTAAAGGCCATACACATTGTAGATTTTTTATTATTTTAATTATTGTGAATTCCTTCATCATTTGTTTAGAAAACATTTATTAAGTACTTACTATGTGCCTGGAATTATGTATACAAAGATTATCTGAGAACATGCATAAGTATAGGAAGGAAAGGGTACTCACTTTTTTTAAACGTCCTAAAACAACTGATTTACATAGTCTTTTCTTATGGTGATATATTCTATGACATCACAATACTTAACATTCCCTTATACATAATACTTCTCAATTCATAAGCCTACCACTATGCACTACCGATAGTAGGTCCTCAATAAATTTTTAAATGCATCAAATGTGGTATTAACAACAAGAAGGAACAGTGGAGAATGTTGTAAATACCAATATGTAACTTTAGCCAACTCCTTCACCCCCAAAAGACTTGAGAACAAAATATAAAGAAATAAACTACAAGTCATACCATAAAATGAACGTGCAAAATGTTCTTTTTCTAAAACTATCTATATAAAAGCCTAAGTGACCATTCAACCGTTACTATGATGTACACTGACCACTAGGGGGCAGATGCTCCAACTAGTAGGTTAGCTTGCTGCTGGGGTCCTGCCGATGGGAACTGGACTAGACGAGCTGGACACGCCCTGGAGCCCTCCATTGGTTCCTCCCTGGCCCGATTGTGCACTGGTGGGGTCCTGGATTGTGAGAGGGCCCAGGCCAGGCCGAGGAACCGTGCACAGGGCCTCTAGTTGTTAATAATCATTTTCTGACCTTCATTTTTGGTACTATCCTCACTATATTCAATTCTTATATTAAATAGATTCAGACTACCTCTCTTTTAAAGGAGGCTTAAATAATTAGAAAACTGACTTAATGTATTCATCTTAATGTTTTTGCATCACTAAGATGGGCAGAATTCCTGTCTACCTTAGTATAACAATAACAAGATCTATATTTGAAGCCCTAAGAAATAACAGAATGAACAGGCACTACTTCAGTGCACAATGTGACATTCTTTTAAAATTAAATCAATGGGTTTTCTGTACTGAGAATAAAACATTAATGTCTAGAACTTAATACGTGCTATGATATTATAAAGTTAATATGTTTAACTTTTGGCTGTATTTTGGGAATGTTTTAAGTTATAACAACTTCCAATGTTGTTTTTCCAAACAACTGTCAAATTTGACTTTAAAATACTGAAAGTTTTCCATTTGAGAAAGTAAAGACAGAGTAACACATCCTCCTCCCAGCCTTCAACTGTGCAACCGCCTTTGCAAGAGCTGAAAGCAGCCGGTGGAAGCAGCGACAGAACAATGTTCAGCCCCTGCTTTGCCGAGTGCGGTGATCCTGGTGAACACCCAAGAATGGCCAGGCAACTCGTCCCGGCAGCCGAGGCATGGAACCACCTACGGGTCCTTCCGTGGGCGATGGCTAGAGGACACGTGGTACATAAATACAATGAAATACTGCTCAGGGGCAAGAAAGGATGGAACAGCGCCACTTGCAACATGGATGGATCGGAGAGTATCGTGCTAAGGGAAGGAAGTCAGACGGAAAGGGACAAGAACCGTAGGATTTCACTCATGTGGGCTATAATACAGAAAACAACAAACCCAGACACAGACAACAGCATGGTTACCTGAGGGGAAGGGGCAGGAGGGGGTAAAGGGGTCAAACACATGGTGACCCAAGGAGAGGAGACTAGGTGGAGAGCACACAACTCCTTATACCAGCGGTTCTCAACCTGTGGGTCGAGACCCTTTGGGGGTCGAACGACCCTTTCACAGGGGTCGCCTAAGACCATCGGAAAACACATATATAATTTACATATTGTTTTTGTGATTAATCACTATGCTTTATGTTCAATTTGTAACAATGAAAATACATCCTGCATATCAGATACTTACACGACGATTCATAACAGTAGCAACATTACAGTTATGAAGTAGCCACGAAAATAATTTTATGGTTGGGGGTCACCACAACATGAGGAGCTGTATTAAAGGGTCGCGGCATTAGGAAGGTTGAGAGCCAACTCCTTACAGAGAATGGATTATGCAGCTGCGCACCTGGAAAGCCTAAGCGGCACTTCCACCCTTAGCTGTGACGGGCGCTGGCCACCAGGGGGCAGAGCTCCCGCCAGCAGGTTAGCCTGCAGCTGGGGTCCGGCCCACGGGGACTGGGCTACACGGGCGGGCGGGGCAATCGAACTACCATTGTGCCAAGTTCCCGAAAGGACACAAAAGTAGAAATACTTAACCGCCCCCTCCGCAGCTGTCACTCGGCTTCAAACAGTGCCCGACAGGCCCGCACTTCTCCCCCCGGGGGATCTGGCAGCAAATCCCCAGCATCTTTTTCTTCCATCAACACCCGTGCGTCTCCGCGCCCGTAGGGAAACCCATCACCCGAACAGAACGGGGAACGCAGGAACCGTCAGCCGCCTCCGACTCGGAAACACCGTGTCCGCACCGAGGCGCCGACGGGAGCAGCTCACCCTCAGGGAACGGGCCTCAGACCGCACGGCTCCGGGGCGCCCGGGACAGAACCGGCACTGGAGCATCGTCGGCGGCAGAAGAGGAGTAAGCGGGCAGCCGGCGCCCCGCCCCGGACACGCCCTGCCTCCGGGGCCCCCGCCATCGGACACGGCTTCAGGCTGGAGCATTAGCGCCTCGGGAGCGAACGGGGAGCAACCGAGATCCTCGGGGTGACGGCCCCCAAAGCCCCCACCCTCACTTCAGTCGGCACCTCGATTCCCCGAGACCCAGGTCGGGTACCTCGGTCCCGGTCCGCGACCCTCCCCCTAAAACTGTCCCTTTTCCGCAGGCGCCCTCCCGCAAGAGTCGCCTTCCCCTTCCCTCCCCGCCCCCCTTCCCGGAGCCTTTCCCTCGGGCTGTCAAAGGACCGGTCGCCCCTCGAAACCCTCCCCCCCTTTTTTCGGGCCGAACTCTCCGACAAAGGTCCGGACGAGAGAGAAATAAACACGCACACTTCACAACTGCCCACCGAGAACCCAGGCCTGTAGCCCGGCGGGAGACGCAACAAAGCATCCCGGTCGGACCCCGCCGCGCCTCAGGCTCCGCTCGCTCGCTCACAGCATCCTCCGCCGTCACAGCGCAGCGCGCGGGCTTTCAAACTGACCCAACATGGCGCCGGCTCGCGGTGCGCATGCGTGGCGCTCGGGCGCCCGGGGCGAGACCCCGAGGGGCGGAGTGCCGGAGGGGAACGCGGCGCCGCGGGGCGTTCGGTCGCGCTGCCTGCTGGGAAGTGTAGTTTCTCCCCACGCCTCTCTCTGGGGTGGGTGTTCGTCTATGGACTACGCACGACCTCCGCCACCTCCGTCTCTGCTGCTGTTGTCCAGCCTGCGCGGATGACCGGCCGAGCCTCCTCTCGCCGGCTCCCGGGGCTGAGCGAGGGGACTCGGTCGGGGAGATTTGGGGCGCGTGCGGCTGACGTTTCGGGTCTCCGAGCGCCGGCCCCACCTCCCCAGTCCTTCCAAGTGAGCTGGTCTCCCCGCTTTCAGAGCACCCCTTTCCGGGATAAGGCATCACCTGGGCCAGGGGCAGCGTCCCCGACCGCTTCCTCCCCTCCCTCCCCAGTCACTTCCCCATTTTCTCCCCGAGCCCGGCCCTCCGGGGCTGCCCAGCCCCTCACACTCAAAGCCGATGCGGGGTTGGAGGAAGGAGGGCTGGGATCCAACCGACCCCGTGGGGACCTGGATTTCCAGGAAGAATGGCGGCGACCCAGCGCGGATGGGGGAGCCAGGCAGGCAGCCCGGGAAGAGGGAGATGATGCTGTACAAACCGATGTAAAGACCCACGTAACAACGTGTGTGAACCGTCTGCAAGGCTGGCTCAGCCTCTGAGGTGCGAAGAATCCAGTTTCAACCAGGTGGTGGATCAAAAAGATGCCATCGCGGTGTCGGCGGAGGCTTCTTTCCCACTGACCCTGCGGGCGAAGGCACCTGGGTGACCCCGGCGGAACACACTCCCCGCGGCCCATGTCCCGCCACCAGGTGATGCCGGGCATTCTTGCTGTTTGCTCTCTTGTTTTCATCCTCTCTAGCTCCCTGCACTTAATCTTCCCCCCTTTTTTCTTAGCAAATGAAAAACATCCAGAAACGGTAACATTCAGTTGAGTGGTTCTGTTAAACACATGTTTATTGTGGCAGTAAGTGCTAGGTGATTTGACAACGAATAGGACAGAGCCCCTGCGATTGACACTCTACCGGTATGTTTCTATCATCTGTGCAATTCCTAAAGCAGTCAATATCATGTTTGTTGCTGGTCGGAAATAAATAACTTGTATTTGCTGAGACAAATCCAGGTCAGGGGCCAGCCACAGACTGCTAATGGCATGAGCCTAAAAACTTAGGCTTTTTGCTCTGGCCGGTTTGGCTCAGTGGGTAGAGCCTCGCCTGCAGACTGAAGGGTTCTGGGTTCGATTCCGGGCAAGGGCACATGCCTGGGTTGCAGGACTGATTCCCAGTAGAGGGCCTGCAGGAAGCAGCCAATCAACGATTCTCTCTCATCATTGATGTTTCTATCTCTCTCTCCCTCTCTCTCCCTCTCTGAAATAAATATATATATTTTTTAAAAAGTTAGACTTTTTAAATCCACGTTCCACCTAAATGTTTTTTAACCTGTCATTCTTTAAAATAATTTAACAGTTCTTTTCATTGACAGTATCTTTAATGTTTCTCTTACTACCTTTTTCTTCCATCTCGGAGCATATGTAATGTGCACATGTTTCCTGATAAGAGCATAAAGTGTAAATAAAGGACACTGAGAAGATATAAAGGAACATATCAAATAAATTGACGTAATTCATGGATAAAAATAATTCTACTTCGCAGTTTAAGAGATATGGAGACCTCCAGGAGGATTTGGAGAAGAGTCCCAATAGTTATTAAAATTCTGGACTAGATCTATTAGGAAAGATAAAGAAACTTAAGAATCTACCAGGAAAAGAGGAGTTACAGTGGTTTATGAAAGCTTTTCAAGCAGAGATGTCAACCAGGTGTCATGCCTTGATGGAGAACTAAACAGGAGAAAAATAGATTACGCTCCAGCCTAAAGAGCTTTAGGTGAGAGCTAAGGAAGACATGTCCTGATAATTAAACGTTAAGAAGGTTTAGTGAGGCAGCTCTTTGGAGAGTTTCTTTAAAAGGTAGTTCTAGATGTGTCCATTTTAAGAACAGAAACTAACCTTTTTGATCACCAAGAAGGGGCTCCACACTGTTTCAATCACTTTTACACATATTAACTCAATCCTTACGATGACCCCATGAGATAGGTATTATTATCTGTGTCTATGAAAAAAGGCATAGATATGAAAGTTGAAATTCAGGTTAAGCAATTTACCCAAAATGATATAGCTGGTGTGAGTGGCAAAGGCAGGATTTGAATCCAGCTCTGTGCTGTCACCCTCTTCCCACCACACCAGCCAGCTTCTCTTAACTGAAAACTAGGTGATGGGCCAAAGGATCGATGAGACTCCAGCTCCTGAGCTCATTCACAGCAGCAACAATATCTTACTCAACCGTATTTGCCACACCTACCTCGATACCTAACCCCTACTGAATTGATTCTAACTTTATATCCCGTCTGACATTTAAACAAAGACGCCAGTGAAGCGCAGTCATCCATCCATATTGGGGAAGAGTGTTACAAGCAGAGGGAACAGCAAGTACAATGGCCCTGAGGTAGGAAGATGCTTAGTTGCTTCTGAGGAACAACAGCTAAGTGGGAGAGTCGAAGACAGGAGTTGCCGTTGGAGAGGAAGCCAGGGGTCACATCATTTAGAGCCACTGCCACTCACTTTAAAAAGATTAATTTCCAAGAACACCTGGTCAACAGATTGTGGTGCTTTACACAAGCAAAAAAGCATGATGAAGCTGATAGAAATAATAATGATCTTTTGGTGGTTATATGCCTAGCAATGGGGTAGGACATTTAAGTGCATTATCGCACTTAGTCCTCACATTACTTCTACAGGGTTAGGTACTATCCCAGTTTTAAAGCTTGAGAAAATGGGGAAACAGAAATATCAAATAACGTGGTTCACAATTAGCCCATGGCAGAGACCGGAGGTGAGCCAGGTCTCTCTGACTCCAGAGCCTCGCCTTGGCCTTTGTACAATGCCACGATGCCACGTCCACATTTTCTCATTGCGAACAGGGAGGAAGGGGCTCTTGCCTGCGGGCATTCAACAAGTAATTATTGCTCATTGCCTTGTGAGCAGCACTGTAGAAACAGGAATCAAATGTAACACAGCATTTTAAAACGCTTTGCATGGTCACATTCTTACCAATCATTTCTTTTTAAAACTTTGCAGGTAGATGGACTATAAGGTACTTGCCCAACAAACCACTCAAGATATTTTAGGTTACAGTCAAGATACATCAGGCTGGAAAGTAGTTAAATCTTCAGTAAGAAAACAAATGTTTCAAGTTTTTGTTTTTAAATGAGAAACAGTTGATTTAAAAAAAAACTTTTTTTTTTACAAACCATTTACTTTTGCTTTGTTTTATTTTGTTGTGTTGTTTTTTTTTGCCTTTTTTTTTCTGTACTTGACAGCTAACTTATTTGTTAATTTTTTTTTTTCCCTTTGAGAAAAAAATAACTGTTTCTAGCAAGGCTTCTAAAAAATTCCATGGAAATATGTAAGTACAATTTCCTATTTGCAATTATTGTTTTGAATTCAGTGGCATTTATGTATCTAGAATTTAAAGTTTGCTGACCTCTCATTTATACCACATTACATACTTAAATTAATTAAGAATTGGGGCTGAAAGGGGCTGCATAGCCACACAAACTTCTTATCAATTACTGTTGACTTATAAACACAGCAGATAAATGTTTATAAGAAAGATTTTAGAAAAATCCTAAATGAAATCTGCCCCTCTAGAAAAATAACTACAGCGCAGCTGGCATGGCTCAGTGATTGAGCATAAACCTATGAACCAGGAGGTTGAGGTTCGATTCCTGGTCAGGACATATGCCCGGGTTGTGGGCTCGATCCCCATGGGGAGATGCAGGAGGCAGCAGATTGATGATTCTCTCTCATCGTTGATCTTTCTATCTCTCCCTCTCCCTTCCTCTCTGAAATAAAAATATTTTTTGATATTCCACTCATTTGTGGAATATAATGAACAACATAAACTGATGAACAAAAACAGATCCAGAGACAGAGAAGCAACGATCAGACCATCAAACCTCAGAGGGAAGGTAGGGGAGGGTGGGGGTAAGGGGGAGAGATCAACCAAAGGACTTATATGCAAGCATATAGGCCTAACCAATGGACACAGACACCAGGGGGGTGAGGGCATGAGTGGGGGCGGGTAGGGGGTAACGTGGGGAT
>NW_005871382.1:173694-195572 GCF_000147115.1 Myotis lucifugus
GGACACATATGTAATACTTAATTAATTAAAAAAATTTTCAATTCTACAGAGACATATAACAAAAGTTTTGGAAAAATGACCCTGAAATAATTTATATTAATTATTATAATATATATTTAAATAAACCCCGCTACTTCTAATTGAATATAGTGTTTGAAATGCAGATATGACCCTCAAATTTTCTTTTCTGTTGATTGCTAAATTAGTGTGTGTTATCCTATGATAACATTATATTTTTCAACTTAGACTGAATTAAATTTTGAATTTTCTTTTATTTTTGTTAACTATAGATATCGTGCTGAAGGAATAATTTCAGAATCAACATCTAAACTAGCTGATTTCCTCTACAAGCCTGAAATTAGAATTAAATGGGACAAATCATTGAAAGTGTACAGTATGATACACAAGATTGATTCGGTAATTTGTTGTTTAATATTAAACTTTTCCTGTATTCATATATTTTTAGTTTTATATCTTAGTAATTTAAGTTTATTAAACCTATGTTAGGGAGACACTTCAATTTTATAGATTCACATTGAGTTGAAATCTTTATAAAAGCCTTAAAACTTCCTTCTTTATCACTCAAGAGTTTAATTGCAGTTAGCTTCTTTCTGTTTTAAATGCACACCACATTCTGAATCTGGTTAGCTCTCTTGTAGATGTGTGCCTTTGGTTATGAAGGGACAAACTCCTGGATTCTCCAACATTAGGTGGAGAAAAGATTAAACATGCCTTGGTAAAGGGAAGTCAGTATATTTACATTGGTCACTAGAGGCCTGGTGCACAAATTCGTGGGGATAAGGACAAATTCATGCACCAGTGGGGGGTCCCTCAGCCTGGCCTGCGGGATCAGGTTGAAACTGGCTGTCTGACATCCCTCGAGGGGTCCCGGATTGCGAGAGGGCACAGGCCAGGCCAAGGGACCCCACCGGTGTGCAATCGGGGCTGGGGAGAGATGTGGGAGGGCTCCAGGGCATGTCTGGTCCATCTTGCTCAGTCCTGATGGGCCAGACCCCAGCAGCAAGCTAACCTACTGGTTGGAGCGTCTGCTAACTAGTGGTCAGTGCACGTCATAGCAACTGGTCAACTGGTCAGCTGTCTGCCCCCTGGTGGTCAGTGCATGTCATAGTGAGCAGTAGAGCAGCCTTAGCATATTATGCTTTGATTGGTTGAATGGACGACCGGACACAGCATATTAGGCTTTTATTATATAGGACTAGAGGCCCAGTGCACAAAAATCTGTGTACTTGGTGGCTGGGGGGTCTCTCAGCCCAGCCTGCACCCTCTCACAGTCCAGGACCCCTCGGGGGATGTCCACCTGCTGGCTTAGGCCTGCTCCCCGGGGGGATCGGGCCTAAGCTGGCAGTCAGACATCCCTCTGGCAGCCCAGGAGCCATCCATCGGATATCCTTAGCGTTGCCAAGGAGGTAGGAGAGGCTCCCGCCACCCTGCTGTGCTCATAGCCATCAGCCCAGCTTGTGGCTGAGCGGAGCTCCCCCTGTGAGAGCGCACTGACCACCAGGGGGAAGCTCCTGCGTTGAGCATCTGCTCCCTGGTGGTCAATGCGCATCATAGCAACTGGTCGTTCTGCTGTTAGGGTCAATTTGCATATTACCCTTTTATTAGATAGGATAATAGCTTAGATAACAGGAACAATGCAGACACATACAGTAGGGACTTAAGAAGGAACAGCATGTAATTAAAGAGAAGGATAAAGTGTGAAATAACATATACATGGTTGTGGTTTTAGAAACAGTTTAAATACATTATCTCAGTTAAATGAAGATGAAGAGAGAGGAAAAACAATGAGGAAAGAAAATATAAATAATTGGTGTAGAAAGTGATCATAGAAGCAAGTAGGGCTTAGAAGAGGGGAGGAGAAAAGACCAGTATGAGCTGAGGGTAGATATATGCATATATGTCTAGTCTATGGACACAGACAATAGTGTGGTGAAGGCTTGGGGTGGAACGGGAGCTGAGTAGAGGTGATCAAAGTTGGGGGGAGCAGAAATGGGGGACATCTGTAATATTCTCAATAATAAAAATAAAGAAAAAAAGAAAATTCAGGAGAAGAAAAATATGATATAAATGAAAGTAATAATGAGATGTACAAAGAGGCAGAAACAAGAAGACAGAAGTGGGGTAAGGGATTCTGAACTTGGGAGCAGTTCACTAGATCTCTTATTAAGACTGCTACACTTTATGGTATGTAAATTACAGCTCAGTAAGATGTTTTTAAAAATTGAGTTGCACAATTTTGGCTAACAAAAACTTTATTAGAAAGAGGTGGCAAATGTGAATGTTAGCATACTTTTATGATTTTCACAAACAATTGCATTTATAAAACTCCACATCACTGGGTCTTTGGCTCTTTGAGTCTCCAAACTACATTCCACTTATCAAAAGAAACAAATGTCCCACAAATAAATCTGTCACCATTTTATCATTTATTTACAACTCTGTAGGTTAACTTTGCCTGCTTTTATTAAGCTGATTTTAAAGTCTGGGAGTTGCGGGGAGAAGCCCAGAAAGGTAAGTCAGGTAACAAACAACACACGTCCATGAACCTCTTGGGAACTGTACCTTTAGTTTGAGAAATATGTTCCAGCCCTGGTTTGGCTCAGTGGATAGAGTGTTGGCCTGCGGACTGAAGGGTCCCAGGTTCGGTTCTGGTCAAGGGCACGTGTCCGGGTTGCAGGTTTGATCCCAGTAAGGGGCATGCAGGAGGCAGCCAATCAATGATTCTCTCTCATCATTGATGTTTCTGTCTCTCTCTCCCTCTTCCTTCCTCTCTGAAAAAAAAAATATATGTATTTTTTAAAAAAGTAAATAATAAAAAAAAGAAAAATGTGGTCCATTGCAAATGAAAATCCAAACATTGGAATGTTTCATTCATGATTGTATTAGACTAATTACATAGTTCCATTAGCACTTCAGGTCTTTCTGCTGTTGCTGCAACTCAGCTGTAATAATGGAAAGAATACAAGACTTAGCACCAAAAAACTTGAAAATAGAGTCAGAGAAATTATGTGACTTGCTCAAGGTCAGCACAGCCAGTACATGATAGAACCAGGGTTTATACCTGATCTGATCCCAAATTCCTGGCCCTTTACAGTATACCACAATATCTCTGAATAGCTTTACCCTATAAAAGAATTATTTTACCTTCTCATGAATATTTATAGTGTTCCTCTTGAGGAGTGTGTTTTAGTTGACTCATTCATCCCATTGGTGAGCGCAGGATTCCTAGCCAAGGGTTATAGGGGTGGTAAAACATGATACCTGCCACTAGGCAAATGAGATCAGCAGTAGTTTATTAATAATTAATCACAGCCCAGAGGAGGACTGTTATTTTGTTAACATTTGTGAAGTGGAGCATAGGGTGCCGGATGGTGAGCCGTGTTTCAACAACAGCTCCTGAGAGAAATTGAAATTAGTCACAGGTCCTGGAGGAAGCACCCAGTGAAGCCTCAAGAGGCCACGCAGGGAGGGCAAGGCAGGTACAGGCAGCGACGGGCAGGGCCTGAGGCACATGTCTTTGTTAGGGTCTGTGGGTGGAGTGTGCGAGGGAATTCCCAGGCGAAGGTCTGATCAGTCAACTCAAACCAAAAAGAGCAGCGTTTTGGTAAGCTCCCTGGGGTGTTTTATCTAAGGGGTCACAGGAGGACGGAGGCCCTGCGAGGCTGGGGAGACTCTTGAACCCAGGACTATTGGGACAGTCATGTCAGAACTTGCATTTGCTTGTGAGTGTGGGCTGGTATCCTTGGCATGCACTTGTATGAGGGGGCTAGGGTCAGTTTAAGGCCCCTGCAGGCTGCTTGGCCAAACAAAATGGAGGCTGAGGCAATACCATGCAATAGCCTGGCTAACCTCTCAAGGATCCATCCTGCCAGGCCATGTGTCATGGGAGCTGTACCGGGGGACAGAGAATAACCAGGGAGGCAGGCTTTATAGTACCAAAAGGTTGAGATGACCCCGAATCCTGCAGGAGGATGCACTTGGCTGCTGGAATAATTCTCCAGGCTAGCAGACACTGTGCCTGATCCAGTCGATAAGGAGGGTTGTTTGGCTAAAGTCCGTATTTATGGGAACAGTCAGGAGAGAAACTTGCAGTTAGGCCAGTTAAGACCCTATTTTCACCAGATGTCAACACATAACATTGGTCACTTAATTTTAGGCCTTACACCATAGGTGCTAAATCAATATACTTTTCATAATACATTAGCTAGCCAATGTGGAATGGTTGTACTGGGAATCAGGGAATCTGGGTTCTAGTTCTGTACTTATCTCTAGTTATCTGTTAGGCTTTAATTTCTTCATTTAAAATGTCAAAGTGTAGATGATATAAAGATTACTTTTTTAAATTTTTTTATTTTTTTATTTTATTGTTTTATTGCTTAAAGTATTACAAAGAGTATTACATATGTCTCCTTTTTTTCCCCGCCCTTGACAATCCCCTGGCCTCCCCTACCCCCCAGTGTCTTATGTCCATTGGTTATGCTTATATGCATGCATACAAGTCCTTCGCTTGATCTCTTACCCCCCCTCTCCTGCCCCCCAACCCTCCCCGGCCTTCCCGCTGCAGTTTGACAATCTGTTTGAGGCAGCTCTGCCTCTGTATAAAGATTACTTTTGAATTTTATGCATTAATAATTATATAAATAGATATGATTTAATATTTCCTCTAATTCTGTAGGTTCCCTTTTCATTTTTTAAAATAGGTTTTTATTGATTTCAGAGAGGCAGGGAGAGGGCGAGAGAGAATCATTGGTCAGTTGCCTCCTGCATGCTCCTTACTAGGGATTGAGCCTGCAACCTGGGCATGTGTCCTGAACAGGAATCAAACTGTGATCTCCTGGTTCATTGGTTGACACTCAACCACTGAGCCACACTGACAAGGGCCCCTTTTCATTTTGTTGATGGTTTCCTTTGCTGTGCAGAAGCTTTTTAGTTTGATGTAGTCCCGCTTGTTTGTTTTTGCTTTCGTTGTCTTGTACTTATAATAATACCTAATTTCCTTTAACACAGAAAATGCAGGCTGATAGGGTGATAAGTTCTTAAAATTGCAAAGTCCTGCTTTTTCCAAGTAGAGGCCAATCTTTTACAGTGAAATTCTTTGGGGAGCAGTACAAAGAATAGATATTAACTAATTGTTGCAATCTTTATGGTTTGATTTGTTTCAGGACACATTCATATGTCATGCCATTACACAAAGTTTTGCCATGGGCTCAATTTCCCCCCGAGACTTTGTCGACGTAGTGCACAGCAAGTGGCATGAAGGGAATGTGTATGTGATCAGTTGTAAGTTGAAACATTTTGCCCACATTTTAGAATTACTATGAGTTATTAATAATTTTTCCCTTTAACTCACATTTTGGAAGAAATATATTTTCATTTATTTATTTTTTATTTACGTGGTGAGACTAATACATACATGTATAATGTAGACCAGCCTGCTGTTTTTACCCTACTCTGGAGGTGCCTTTTACATCATAGTCAATGGTGTGGCATCTCCTGGCCTTTTTGCAGCATATAACCACACCACTGAGTACAGGTAAATACCTGTAGGCTGAAACTACACAGCAAACATTTCAAAACCACTGAGAAACAAAAGTAATCTTTAGATATATCATTTTATATTTGAACTAGAGGCCCGATGCACGAAGATTTGTGTAAGAATGGGCCTGCCTTCCCCTGGCTGCTGTCACCGCCTTTGCTCTGGCAGGGGCCACCTTTCTGCTTTCGATCTGGCCCGGAGCTGCCTTTCCGCCTTCCCATGCTGCCCAGAGGCCTGGAGCGACTGGGGTAGTGCAGAAGGCCTGCATCCCGCCCCGCCCCCGGCCGCTCAGCACCCGTGTATGTGAATTAACCCGCCATTTTTGTTGGGTTAATTTTCATACTCCTGATTGGCTGGTGGGCGTCATGAAGATATGGTCAATTAGCATCTTTGTCTTTTATTAGTGTAGATTGCATAGAATGAGCTTATCCAATAACTGACAAAACTCCTATTTTTACTAGGTGGGTCTTTACACAATGTGCTTATGTTTCTTTTAGAAGGTAGGGGTTTTGATGTATCCTTAGCCTCCCAAAATATGTCACCCAGTAAAACCCCAGCATGTGACCATTTCTTAATGTGTATATTCACTTGAAACATTACC
Source organism: Myotis lucifugus (assembly GCF_000147115.1). Taxonomy (NCBI): domain Eukaryota; kingdom Metazoa; phylum Chordata; class Mammalia; order Chiroptera; family Vespertilionidae; genus Myotis; species Myotis lucifugus. The sequence continues at coordinate 179,853 of NW_005871382.1, forward strand.
AGTTCATACCATGAAGATCTTTGGAGCCAGACAACTCCAGATAAGTCATGATGAAGGATCTTGGGCAGGACAGCGGTCTAGAGCCCTGTTTCTCTCCACAACTCAATTTAATCTGACCACTACTATCTGAATAGCTTTCTGTACTGTAAGCTACCTGGAGATAGGGACAGTTAAATGTTAATAACTACTTCCCAACAAGGTTTCTGATACGTCCGTGGTAGTAAGTTTCAGAGTCCAGAGCTGTGCTAATAGCACTCACACACACTTAGCTCAGGTGCAACATGCCGCTAAGGACTGATGTTCACCCTTTCAGATAGCTGTCATTTAGTTACCTCATTGTTAAAACGAGGGCAGATGAAAATCTATTCACTGTCTACAATGCAAAATGGTGTCTGAGTCATAGATCTGCTATTTTCTGTGTTTTGAAAGCAGACCATTTCTATCTCATTTTTAAGGGTATAAAAAAGGTCTGAAATCAAGATCAACAAATGGTTGTAACGAGTCATTCAGTGATCAGTACTGAATTTGCTTTAAGCAATTTCTTTGAATTAATTATCAATGAATACGAGTAGTTTCCTTCTTCACCTTTCTTTTGCTGTTGTTCACTTTACTATGCTTTGAGTTAAATATTTTGCATGCTTTATCGAACCAGTACGGAAACTGAAGTTCAGAGGAAACAAGTTAGATAGCAATAAGCTGCTGAGCCAGAATTAAAACACAAGTCTTTCTAATTTTCCAAAATCAGTACTAACTACCAACCCAATATCCCTCACAAAAGACCCATATCTGTTCGTGGAATAAAACAAATTTTCTTTTACGAACAAGCATAATCTCCATATTTTAAACAGGGAAAATATGTTAATATCACTTCTGGAAGTATCATCATGCCAACAGAATAGGCTCTGTTAAGGTGATGAAACAAGTAATAAAAATGGAAAATTCATTCAACCACACTTGTTTCCTAAGCTAGACCAAAGCTAATGCTTAACATTGTACTTCCCACAGAATTGATAGCTTATGTTAAAATCATATGGGAAAATCCATCTTCTCTGACAAGAGCAGGATTCAGTTGCACAGAATACATATGTTTAAAAAATATTTTTTGAAAGAGTACATATAATTATCATAAACAATCATTATCAAATTACCACCCTTCTGTATTCATATTCAATATAATTATACTGCATAATTCCTAAAACAACTCTACTGATTTTTTAAAACATATATTTTTATTGATTTCAGAGAGGAAGGAAGAGAAAGAGAATCATTTATGAGAGAGAATCATTGATTGGCTGTCTCCTGCACGCACCCTAACTGGGGAATCAAGCCTGCCACCTGGGCATGTGCCCTGATTGGGAATCGAACTGTGACCTTCTGGTTCATAGGTTGATGCTCAACCACTGAGCCACACCAGTCGGGCAAACTTGTGATTTTTAATTATAATTTGAATTTAGAGATTTTGCAGAAAAGGACATTTAAACTATCTTCTTTGACATGCCAAATAAATACATCCAATATTTTATTTAAAAATGATTTAACAAAAAATCTATAAATCCATTCTCCTAATAGCCTTTTTCTTTGTGACTTCTTTTGCTTCAAATCTCAGAAAGTAATAAAATGATACTTTGAACAGTTCTTCCTGAATGTAAAAGGTAACAATAGCATCTTTAGAAATACTAGCATGAAAATGTTTGAGAGGACAATCGTGCTCAAACTGGTATTTTCTCAGTTTTGGCCTATGCACACATTCATACGTACAAACATACAACCCATGTATAAAACCAATGTCAGTGCTGATAATACCTAAGATAAATTAAAAGCTGTGTTATATGTATATATTTTAAAACACGCTACTTGAAATAGAATTTTTTACCTTTGTGGAAGAGGTTTCATTTTATTTCTTTTTAAATCACTTAGCTAAAAGTGTGGATTTTCCAGGATATCCTCCATCTTCACATTACATCCGTGGTTATAACCATGCTTGTGGCTTTGTCTGTTCACCTCTGAAAGAGTAAGTATCATTTGCATTTCTTTATTGTAACAGTTTTTAAGTTCAATTTGTGATTTAGTTAAAGGATCCCTAACTCATTAGTAGAATATGTACCAGCACATTCTGTTGGGGAAAAATGGCCCCTAATAGAATGTGATCTTTAAAATAATTGTTATAAGTATTTTCACATGAAGTATAATCAGAAAAGATAATTCACTATAAAGTATGATTTGAGGTTTCTGAGACAAGTCACACATACACAAAGTTTTTCCCCTCCGGGGTTAACATTAACCTGATGTTTTATATTTCTTCATAGAGTCAGTTCTGTGAATTACTAAGGGATATTTGTGAATTGAAAATAAATTCCCTAGAATTATAATGCAGTTACATTTATCAGCAATGAATGCTTTATCTTGAACACATTCTTTCTAATAGACTGCCTACTAAGAACAGATTCCTTCAAAATGAGACTCTGGTAGGTAAATTCAGATAAGAGTTGGAAATCAGAAATGAGTCATTGCCTACAGATGGCCAGCCTAGCGATAATAAAAATGGTAACATAAAATACCATTCTGTAAGTTCATGTACATTAACTTAGTGTATATCATTTCACAAAATCCTTAAGTTTTAATTTTTGCTAAATGATTTTATATTAAGTAAAAAATATTGGTACATAAAGATAAATGTAAAAACTTTATATTGGTCCAATATAAACTTCAATATGAGAAAAATATTTATGTGAAATGAAGTAAAAATAAAATTACATTTTAGACCTGTATTCCTTATGAATATTATACTAGTAAATATTGACTACATAAAAATTTGTTATAATGCCCTTATAAATGTATTTTATAGAATACAAATTCCATAACATTACATTATCAATTTAAAAACATATACAACCTTTAAATCAGATTTTTACATCATTCCTTTTCTCCTTGAACCCATATTTTTACTCTTTTTCTCTCACATAACTTTATCCTAGTAAAATATACTTTGTGCTTTGAATTCTTTTATTAATCATTCTATCATAGTTCTCTGCAAAAATGAGTATTTAATTTTCAAAATTAATTTTATTTTCTGTGACTATAAGTATCTAAATATTAAAAATATAAGTGTGGGGGAATAAGGACACATATGTAATACCTTAATAAAGAAATTTAAAAATTGAAAAAATAAAAATATAAGTGTGTGTGGGATTAAATTATTATTACATATTTATCAAAGCAGATAACATATTACCAAATATGTTACCTGGTATATAATTATTAAAACTGTTATTGGAAACACATTTTTTTATTACTAGCCAAACTTAGATAGCACTTACTATGTGCTGGGAACTATTATAAACAATTTACATATATTGATTGATTTGGCCCTCACATTAACTTCACGAAGTAGGTAGTGTTACTGTCTCCATTTTTAAAAAAATATATTTTATTGATTTTTTACAGAGAGGAAGGGAGAGAGATAGAGAGTTAGAAACATCGATGAGAGAGAAACATCAATCAGCCGCCTCCTGCACATCTCCCACTGGGGATGTGCCCGCAACCCAGGTACATGCCCTTGACCGAAATCGAACCCGGGACCCCTCAGTCCGCAGGCCGACGCTCTATCCACTGAGCGAAACTGGTTTCGGCGCTGTCTCCATTTTACAGAAGATAAAATGGAAGCTCGGAGAGATTAGGTAACTTTTCAAGGTTCCACATGGGTAATAGCAAAGCTCAGCTTTAACCAACGAAGACTGTTCCAGAGTCTGTGCTTCTACCAACCACACTCGTTTCCCTGTGGATCAGTATTACTGGTCCTAATAAAATGAGGCAACGCTTATTATCAAGTCCACTTCTACTTTGCGTTTTATAAATATAAGCACTGAGAAATTTTGTTCACATAAATATGTGGGTTAAAATGGAAAGAGTATAAGTCTAACACTGCCCTTCAATCCCTTGAACTTCATCTGAGCTATGTACCATAAATTATAGTAACCTATAATCAAAAACTTCTTCATGACCTATCAACAGACAACTAAATTAGATCCTTAAGTTTTATTTAAGCAAAGAATTGACAACATGACTGGGTAAGGATTTTCACCCAGTCATTAGCCATTCCCTTTCTTTTTTCTTTTTTTTTTTTTTTAAATATATTTTATTGATTTTTTACAGAGAGGAAGGGAGAGAGATAGAAAGTTAGAAACATCGATGAGAGAGAAACATCGACCAGCTGCCTCCTGCACATGTCCCACTGGGGATGTGCCCGCAACCCAGGTACATGCCCTTGACCGGAATCGAACCCGGGACCTTTCAGTCCGCAGGCCGACGCTCTATCCACTGAGCCAAACCGGTTTCGGCAGCCATTCCCTTTCTTAACTCACTTCCAATAGATGAAAGTTTCCCTTTGTCATCTCAAAGGTGTTTGCGTGCCAGGGTAAAGCATCACTGTACCTTCTTTTCTGTTTTCTTTCCTTCCTTCCATAGCTATGTATCCTATCATAATAACTATGGAGAGACTTCATTGTGAATAAGACAAGCCTATAAATTCAATAGATAAGTCATTCCTATTAGGGGTTGGGGGTGACAGGTATACCTTCATTTTGAAAAGCAAGAGAAGTGTGATGTGAAGAGGCTGGTGGGAAAGGAAAAGCCCACATCTCCATCAGAGACATATTCTCAGATCAGTTTAAGGAAAAGATACATGTGGTAGTTAGAGTTTTGAAAAGGTAGTCCCTTAGCTCTAGCTAGTTTGGCTCAGTGGATAGAGCGTCAGCCTGCAGACCAAAGGGTCCCAGGTTCGATTCTGGTCAACGGCACTTACCTTGGTTGCAGGCTCCTTCCCTGGCCCGGGCCCTGGCTCATGCAGGAGGCAACCAATCAATGTGCTTCTCTCACACTGATGTCTCTCTCTGTCTTTCCCTCTCTCTTCCACGCTCTCTAAAAGTCAATGGAAAAATATCCTCGGGTAAGGATTTAAAAATATAATAAAATTTTTTTAAAAAAATGTATTCCCTTAAATATTATTCATCTTCTTGTACTCCTTGGAAGTGCCTTGACAGGGAATGAGGCTTCACATAGCCCAGTTTAAAGATCACTGGGTCAGAATATTAAAAAAACTAGTCTCTTGGAGGGCAATTTGGAAATAACACTAAAATGTTAAATGTACAAAACCTTTGACTTAGAAATTCAGTGTAAGTATTTATAGAAGTGCAAACAGATATATTACAAAGATGTTTATTGCAGCTTTATCGCCGCAAAAAGTGAGATAACCCAAAAGGTAGTCAATAAAGAACTGGTTAAGTAGAGTATGAAACACTGTATGCAGTCATGAAAAACAATCAAGATGATCCATATGTATTGATACAGAAAAATGTGCATGATATCCTGCTATGAGGAAAATAAAATCAGTTGCAGAAAAATAAACATATCTCATTTTTATATAAACAAAAATGTATATGTGTGTATATGTAGGGTACATCTGTGTACATATGTGTGCTGTCTTTGTATACATTTAGACAACCATCCAAAAAGATACAGTCAAAACTATAAATAGTGATTTTCTCTGAGGAACAGGATGAAGGGAACAATTATGACAGTTCTGTATTTAAATTTTCAAAAGCACACATTACTTTTGTAATTTAAAAGTCAATGTGACAAAAAGGAAAGCTGACTAAAACTGAAGATGGGAAGACTGTAAGTCGGACTAGTTACTGTTTTCATGTAAAATGTGTATGAGTGTGAGAATCACTGTACCTTTCCTTTTTTCTCTCCTTCCTTCCATACGTATGTGTCCTATCATAATCACTATGGAGGACTCCACTGAGAATAAGACAAGCCTGTAAATTCAATAGATAAATCTAAAGATTATTTATGTTTTTAATTCTTCCTTTGTTTACAGTAATCCAGCGCATTCCAAAGTAGTGATGTTTGTCCAGACAGAAATGAGGGGGAAATTGTCCCCATCAATAATTGAAGCAACTATGCCTTCCAACTTAGTGAACCTCATCCTCAGTGTAAGAGATGGAATAAAGACACACAAAGCTCCATCAGAACGTGGACGTCATCATAGTTCCCAATCGCTCCCTAAGAAGAAATGAGGCTGTTTATAATGAGGCCATATAAAATCATTTGTAGCAGTTACTGCAGTTTATTTCTAAGTCGATATGCATAATTACTGTTAAACTATTCTAGACAGTATTCTTGTACAAATTACTGAAGGTACATTGTGGAAATGAGAACTCATAGTTATACAAGAGAACAGTCTTAAATATAGTTTTGAATCGCATATAAGACTGATGTTCAATAACAAGTGTTTTTTGTTTTATTTTTTTAAATTATATTTTTATTGATTTCAGAGAGGAAGGGGAGAGGGAGAGATAGAAACATCAATGATGAGAGAAACATGGATTGGCTGCCTCCTGCACGCCCCCTACTGGGGACTGAGGCCACAACTCGGGCATGTGCCTTGACAGGGAATCAAACCATGGCCTCCTGTTTCATAGGTTGATGCTCAACCACTGAGCCACACCGGCTCGGCCAATAACAAGTGTTCTTTTTCTTTTTTAAATATATTTTTATGGATTTTAGAGAGGAAGGGAGAGGGAGAGATAGAAACATCAATGATGAGAATCATCGATCAGCTGCCTCCTGCATACCCCCTACTGGGGATCGAGCCTGCAACCCAGGCATGCACCCCTGACCTGAATCAAACCCGGGACCCTTCGGTCCCCAGGCCAACGCTCTATCTACTGAGCCAAACCGACCAGGGCAACAATTGTTCTTAATGCCCTTTTATCTTTTGCTTTCCCCCCCTGGAAAATGTTCTGCAAAAAAGTCAATAAGAAAGCATAAATAGTAAGAGATCATCACTAATTAAAGATTAGAATATATTTTAAATTGGTTTTCCTTCACTTACTGCTTAAAATTGATAATTGTAAGAAACATGAACATAAAATTGAAAGGAATTACACTGGAATTATGACCAATGATATCTAGCATTTAAAATTGAATGAGTCATGAATCAAGTTCTGGTTCTAGCCAAGATGTAGTAGCCCATCCTCCCAAGTCCTTTTTCTCTTACAAGTCAGAGACTCTGCACATAACAACAAACAGGCATAGGAAGATGAGTAGAGGTGGAAGGGGGCAAACTTCCTAGGGACTTTGGGACTTGAGAAGTGACACAGCAGTGAGTTCTCGGTTTCCTTGTTGCCTCCCATATATTCAGGACAAGGCACTAGCTACAGAACCACCCATAGGCAGGAACAACAAAAGTTTCTAGAAAAAGCCTATTCCTCCTAGTCATAGGACTGGCTATAAATGAGAGGGTGGCCTACCAGAACAAAATCTCTTTGACAATACCTACCCATCACCAGTCAAACAGAAATCTAAGAATTGCACCCGCCTCACCCTACAGTTTGAGCAGGGCCAAGCAGAGCGATCTTCCACCCCACCTTGCTCATGTCCCACCGAAGCAGGTGGTGTTGGCAAGGCTGAGCAAGGAGCCAGTCTTCCCTGTGCCCTGCCAGAAGCAGGCAGCACTCTGAGCCCCTTCCAGGTGGTGCAGGCTGGCCCAGCAGGGAGCTGATTTCCCACCTCCCACCGCAGCAGCAGGTAGCAGGGCCTTGTATCCCTGCTGGGTAGTGTCAGTGGAGTCCCGTGGCAAAGTGAGCCTCCACCTCACCTCGCAGCAGCAGACAGCCAGCTAGTGCAAAGGGCTCATCACATCCGGCTTCACTGCCCTCCCTCAATCCCGTGTCACCCAGGCCCGCCAAGATGCTGAGCCACCATCCCCACCAGCACGTTTTCTCCTCTGTAGTATGTTGAATGGTGGCCCCCCAAAAGCCATGTCTTTGTCAAATCCCTGGAACCCTGATTGTGACCTTATTGGAAAAAGGGTCTTTGCAGATGTAAGTTAAGGATCTCAGTAAAATAATTCTTGGTTACCTGGGTGGGCCTTAAATCTAATCACACATGTCCTTACAAGAGATGCACAGTGGAGAGACGGGCGAAGAAGGGAAGGCCATGTGAAGACAAGCCACAAACCAAGGAACACCTAGTTACCTAGTGTGGTAGTTATAGTAGTTACAGGAAACGAAGACACCCCCTCTGGTGTCTGAGCAGGGCTCAGTGGGCATCTGGGCCTCCAGCCCCACCTGGCATCAACAAGTTAAAACAAGGTAGTGGGAGATGGGATAGTCAGCACACCTCCCTCCTACCTCCACCACCCAGGTGTCACTTCAACCTAGGATTCTGTGATATATGTCAGGTGCAAATGCAGCTCCTCTTGATCCAGAGACCTATGAAATAAAAAGACAAGTTACCTGCCCTTCTGCCTACACACACACACACACACACACACACACACACACACACACACTATACAATTATAAAAAAGGAACAGGAAACCACAATAAACATACCCATAGGAAAGGGGGAAGGATATAGTCACTGGTTCATAACAATTCTGATATCCCACTGGGCCTCATTCTGGCAATGGGGAAGTGTTCCCAGACTAGACCCTGATCCTGCTCGCTGGGACTTGCTCCCTGACTCACTGTTCTCCACTGAGAACAATGGTTTTCGTGACACTGCCTGAGGTGTCGCTGTCTGAGATGTCCTCCTTTTCCATCCTCTTCCTCTATTCTTTCTGAAGAAATAATCCTTGTTTGTAGCTGATTAACTTTCTTAGGCTGCTTCCTATACAAAAACAGTAAAGGGCCAAGAGGCATTTTTATAGCTTCATCCATCTTTTAGGCAAGTTGGTGTTTTTGCCAGTACCCCGCTCTTTCAAACTTTGAGTTTTCTATATCTGGTTATGGTCTATTATATACCCTAAAGCCACACCTAGAAGTGGTATCAACATATGCTTTTCTAGATGTTCTTACTGCCACTTTTGGATCAGGCTTCTGTGGGACCAAACCCTTGGGCTTTTGTCCACTTGAAAAATCTACTCAACAGAAAAATTTACTTAACTCTCAGAAGTCTTATCAAAATGTCTGATGGTCACAATCTTGAAGTTGGACTTGTGTTCACATCTTACTTTGAGACTTTGCTACCTGTGTGGCTAGAGATAACAGTTTTGTTTTCTAATTTAGTAGCTCTGGCTCTCTATATCACCTTTAACTTCTGCTTGCAACCTAAGTAGGTATTTCCACTCCCTAAAGCTCAACTATTTCTTTAGTACTTCAGCCTGTACAGCAAAAACCCAGCAGGTGGCGCTTTCTACATTCTACCTGGAGATATCCTTGCCCAAAGTCAAAGTTCATTAGGCTTATTTTGTTTTCCAAGGTACACAGGCAGCTGTTATAGCAAATGTTCCACAAAACAGCTTCTTAATAATGCCACAAAATAACCACACTTTTTTTTTCTTGACTCAAAAAGAATATATTGTCATCATAAAGTTATCAAGCATTTATCCTTTATATATACACTAAGTGGCCAGATTATGACCACCCCATCAGTACAATGAAGTGAATTAGTTATGCAAATAATAATAATAATAAAAAAAACTTGAGAGTATTTGCTTAGGAAGTTTTCAATATTCAGTAGTACTGATGGGGTGGTCATAATAATCTGGCCGGTCATAATAATCTGGCCACTCAGTGTATATTCACATATATGTATATTTATTTAATCCTCACCCGAGGATATTTTCCCATTGATTTTTAGAGAGAGGAAGAGAGAGCAAAAGACAGAAACATATATGTGAAACACATTGACTGATTGCCTCCTGCATGTGCCCCGACCAGGGCCTGGGCTGGGGAAGAGCCTGTAACCAAAGTGTGTGCCCTTGACCAGAATCAAACCTGGGATCCTTTGGTCCACAGGCCAATGCTCTATCCACTGAGCAAAACTGGCTAGGGCTCTTTTTTCAATATTGATATCAACTGTCAACCTCTTTCCCTATTCAATAGTTACTATTGTTTTCTACATAAAATAGCTTTCATAATCATTGATTAATGAACATTTTACTTTGAAATATAACTAAAATTTATACTTTGAAGGAATTATTAGAGAAAGCTTATGAGATTCTGTTGAACCTCTATTTGAAAGCGAATACCCAGATGCTAATAACTCTGAATTAATGCCTTATTTTAATGACTGGAATCAATACTGACTATATATAATGGTAACCTACATATTCACATAATTCCATACAAAATTTCAGTGATGTCACAAATGATCCTGAACTAGTTGATTATTCAGCTACCCAAAGGCAAATAACTGAATTTGGCTGAATACCAAGACTAAAGCTAAACCTTGGTGTATCCCTACTTAAATATTCAGATATTGGGAGTATGCACCTCCCAGTTCTTTTCATTGTTAGGGTGTTACATCAAAGAAGTTGTTTACAATGAACTAGAATATGATAGTCTGGCTACATCTAAAGATGGAATATTCTACTATTAATATCTCAAAATTTTCTATCAGTATATCTATCAGTATATTAGTTTACATAAACCAACTGCAGACTGAATTTTATTACAGTACAATTTTGTAATAAGGGACAAAAAGAAATTGCTACTATGACACAAGTAATCATTTCATAAAAATTCAGTAGTAACATGTTTTTTTTAAAAGATGTTTTTTTTTTTTATTTCAGAGAGGAAGGAAAAGGGAAAGAGAGAAACATCAATGATGAGAATCACCGATCAGCTGCCTCCTGCATGCCCCACACGGGTTCAAACCTGCAACCTGGGCATGTGCCCTCACAGGGAATTGAACTGTAACTTCCTGGTTCATAGTTTTGATGCTCAACCACTGAGCCATGCCGGCCAGGCTACATGTATTTTATATTTATGCATACACAGACATACATACACATATAGTTGAAAGATTCTGTGTATCCAGAATCCTGCCTTGCTTCTAATTAGAGATGATGGAAAACAGAAAAACATGCAGCCTCAGGTTGACTGCACCTAGTCTTCTGGTTGCAAATTAGGTTACACCCATTGGCTGAAGTCTGGTGGGAGTTGTGGGCAAGGCCACTTTTCTTATTTGTCGTCGTCGTTTCTGCTGGCTATCGAGGACAAGGGAAAGTGAGGCTTTGTTTCCCCATGTTCCAGTGTCCACCTGCCAGAGTCTTGTGTGCCAAAGGGTGACTCATCAACGACAGAGGGGGCAGCAGCTTTCTGATCACAGGGTCACAGCTCCTAGATGTTGAGAAGCAGTGGCAGTGGTGACAGCGTATGGACTCCAGCTGCTGGCATTCATAGTTCCACTGATGGTTTCTAGCGACAGCTCACCCGGTGGGCTGGTTCTGTCTAGTCCTCAGATTTGTTTCTGGAGTCCCAGCCTAGAACGCACACTTTCAGCTCCCCCATGATTTTGTAGTAAGCATTTAATTCACTACATTAAATTTCCCCTTGCTTAACATAACTATAGAAGTTCCAAAACAACATTTGAAAGTTTATAGTTTTTTAAAGGATCTTAACATATTTGAAAAATACTTATTAATATCTTAAACTTTGGTGTATCTTTTATGTAATAAATACAACTTAGGAAAGGAAGGAAGAATATCTCAAGTATCACCAAATTATGAGAGCCTCACCTGTATATATCAAAAGCAGGACTTTGTGAACTAAAAGTGAGACATCATTGTTTACATGAATCGATTTTATAGGAGAACAAGGTTATATAGAGATTACAGAAAAAAAATAGTGCAGATAATACTGTGAGGTAACAGGATGAAAGTGCATTCCACACAACTCAATAATTTATTTACAAGTGGTAGCAGTATGCAAGAGAGGAATGCAATAAATAAGAAAACAAAATAAATCTAAGTTTGCAGACAGCAGACACAACCTCAGACTCCCACAAGGTAACGGATAACACTGACCAGGAACCTTGCAGGACTACCTCTCAGTAAAAGGGTGAACTAGAAAAAATAACCCAACCACAAAATAAAAGACAAAATTAATGGGGGAGGGGAAGGGATAGGAGTATCCCTGGTGTATTTTATGTCCATCGTCTGCCCCAGATCTAGGGTTTAATTTTCAAGATGAGAAATTAAAATGGTCCAAGCTAGTGGTTCCCCAAAGTGCTAGCAAAAGCAAGTGCAAATATTTTCTGGAGGGACACCTGGCATGCAGACCTTATAGGAGTCCCACAAATAAAGCCAAGCAAAGGTGAGCCCACACTCCAACATCACAGGACACGTGACGGAAAAGGCAAGCACGAATAAGTTGCCAACATAAATAATAAATAAGACAAAGAATCAGTCTTCCACCAAAAAATTCAAACATGTATGTTACCTAACAAAGAATAAAAATGTTTAAAATAATGAGTAAAATAAAAACAGGACTAATAAACGGGGTTTAATACAGATAGTGTAAGAAAAAGTCCAAGTAGATTTTTAGGAAAATAAAATAGAACTTTGTATCATTCTAGGAAAAGTGCAGAACAGAAATTGTTTTGAGCAAAAAGGGACCAATTTAACACAGCTGATTAGACACGTAGAACATTGTTGAAAGAGTAGGAAGGGCAAATGTAGGCCCTCAGGGATGTTTACCAGAATACTACGGAGCTAGGAGAGATACTACCTCTAAGTCTACATTGGAACTGTTACAAGCGACAGCATATACTGGTATTACAGCTGTAATGTAAATATCAGGAAATCATTACGTCACTTCCACAAATACTTCTTGACATCCATAAACTGGTGACCAGACAATGGAACAAGGAGTCCAGTTACCATCTCCCTAACAATTCTCTCTCTCCCAGAAAACTGTAGAATAGACTAAGGAATAGTATTACAAAAATAACTCATGTTTGGGGGGAAAAATAGAAAGGGGAAAAAATGACTCCTGTTTGCACAACCTTACTTGTCATCCCCCCAAATTCCTAGATTCTCTATCCAACTCCAATAGAAGACTAGAGATTTATTCTCTAAAAAGAATAAAACAAGATGATCTTTGAACTGGACAATGCCAAATACAGTTGAGAAACTAGGAAGTGTACTAAAAAGAAGAGGATTAAATGACTATATGCATATTAAATGGTCAAACTTTCAGTCCCCTACCCCCCACTTTGTTCCCACAAGACAGGAACATCCATAATCCAAATAGGTTATCTCAAACATCATCTTTGAGAAACATAACCCATCCAAAAGGAAAGACCTACTATTACTGACATCAAGAATTCCCCCCAAAATGGCCCAGCAAGATCATCCTGCATGAAATTTACAGTTGACAACTCCTGTCCAAACTACCAGAGCTTCCAAATTTTTAGTCCCATACTCTTACTCAAATAAATAAAAGCAAACTCAAGTTCGAGAAAATCTTTGGAAACCCTATCACTAACATCTTTAAAGAGATAAGAAAATGTTATATCCAAGAAATAAGAACAGGATGTCATAGAAAGGAACATTTAGAGAATAATAATTTACTCTTTAAAGGTCGGTGCATAAGGCCTTACAATTGCCCTAGCTCACTCATCTGAAGAGAGTTTCTAGGGAACAGTTTGGGCAGGGAAAGCCAGAGAACCTACTAATCTGGGAATCGAGCAGAGTACTGGAGACAAGAGAGGCTGCCCAGAGAGCTGCAAAGACTAACTCTCAAGTCTCCAGCTGAGTACTGATTAATACAAGGAATTACCCAAGTGTGGGAAGGAACCAGCTGAAAGGTGCAAAGGGAAAAATCTCCTGAGCCCACCTAGGACCAGACAGGTTTCATGCTATGACCAGCCAGAGTAAAAACACTCACAAATCACAGGTGACATAATATGTCTTCAGAAGGATTTTACCCTGTAGTAAGGTAATATTATTCCTAGATTAAATGCTGCTTTGGTTGCACGTAATAAAGTAACTTTATAAAGCTATAAAGCACAACTCGTAAATATTTATGATAAAACAGAAACAATCATTATCCAGCAAAGTAAAAAATGCACAATGCCTGCCATACAATTTAAAAAATTACCAAGCATGCATAGAGCAGAAAAATATGACCCATAATAAAGAGAAAAACAAACCAATAGAAATACAATCACAAATGAGCTATAGAAAAAGACTTGAAAAAGATTAACATTCCATATATTCAAGGATAGAGAAAAACTGAGCATATTAAATAGAAACATAGAAGATACAAAAATTAACCCAATTCAGGTATCCAGAGAAAAAAAATGTCTGACATGAAAATTACACTGAATAGAAATAACAGATGAGATACTATGGAAGATAAAGTAGTGAACCTGAAGACAGAGCAATAAAATCTATCCAAAGGGAAATAAAGACTGAAAACGAAATGAACAGAGCATTAGTGAGCTATATGTTAAAAACACGATAAAAAGAAATCAGTAGCTAGACACACAATAAAAACTGCAAAAATAAAAGTGAATATTTTAAAACAGCCCAAGAGAAATGAATTCTAAATCCACAGTTCCAAAGACATAATTTCAGAAAGTAAAAACAATTCTACTTTGAAGGAATGTCTGAGATGCAAGAAAAAAGGTGAGCCAAAAAAATTAAATAACATGTGGGCAAACCTAAACACTGACTATATAAAATACTAATAATATCAAATTTGTAGGTTAAATAAAGAACTGGAGGAATTTGATTAGAATTAATATATTTTAACATCCTCATGTTTGCAAAGAGGGTACAAATAGATATTTGCCATTTTTAGATGTTAAATTTATAAAGGTAATACAAAGTACTTAGAATGATTAAATTTCAAATCAGTAGAGGGAAAACATAATAAGTAGAAAACACATCCAATCCAAAGACAGAAAAGGAATAAGGATAGGAAAGAAGCATAGCACAGAACAAGGGAAACATGGGCAGTAAAAAATAAGGTGGAAAAATAAATCCAAATATACTTCGGCACTATGGTGGGACAGATATACTTCATAAAAAACAGACTTTGTAATCATTGCTTGGTTTTACTGTATAAGAGAAAAGCCCTCTCTCTCTCTACCCTCACAACACAGGGGGGTGGGGATGGGGGAGGGGGGAAGAAGAGCTGAAACAAAAGCAGGAAAGGAGCAAGAAGCACCAGGCAAGAAGCTTGGAAGGTAGATTTTACCCTAAAAGCAAATGGCCTGCAAATGATCTCTGGAGAAAAAACATTAAGAGAGTAGCAAGGTCAGGCGGTTCAAACGAAGACAACTGCATTCAGTCAGAACCTAGAAGGGATTAAAGTGGTGCCAGTGGATTGGCACTGCCTCACCAGAAGCAAATGCAAATCATCTCTGAAGGAAAGCACCCACAATTTAGGTCCTTTGTCTTCCCACAGTTTAGGTTGACTCACACCCTTAAGGAAATAAGCCAGAATGGTAAACATCAATATCAGAAAGTTTAAACTTATAAAAATGTAATAGTATTGAAGTAATCAGAAATAGAATCCTACATAATAAAAGGGTAATATGCAAATAGACCAACTGGCAGAACAATCGAACAACCAATCAAAGCATAATATGCTAATGATATGCTAAGGCTGCTCAACCACTCGCTATGATGTGCACTGACCATCAGGGGGCAGTCAACTGGTCGACCAGTTGCTATGACATGCACTGACCACCAGGGGGCAGATGCTCCAACTGGTAGGTTAGCTTGCTGCTGGGGTCTGGCCGATCAAGACTGAGCGAGATGGGCCGGACACACCCTGGAGCCCTCCTGCAGTCCCTCCCCAGCCTGATCCCTGGCCCAATTGATTGCGCACCGGTGGGGTCCCTCAGACTGGCCTGTGCCCTCTCCCAATCTGGACCCTCAGGGAATGTCGGAGAGCCGGTTTCAGCCCGATCCTG
>NW_005871382.1:196129-247139 GCF_000147115.1 Myotis lucifugus
GAGGTAAGAGATCAACTGAAACACTTGTATGCATGCATATAAGCATAACCAATGGACGCAAGACATTGGGGGGGAGGGGGTGAGGGCATGTGCTGGGGGAAGGTCAATGGGGAAAAAAAGGAGACATATGTACTACTATTTGTAATACTTTAAACAATAAAATAAAATTAAAAAAAAAAAGAATGTCCATCATTGTGCAATCAAGAGTCCCAGAATAGTAAAGTGATCTTTGAAGGGCTAGTGGCTAAGAATTTTGGCTAAGAATTTTAGAGAACATGAAAGATACAGGATATTGGCATATATCAAGGATAAATAAAAATAAATTCACACTTCCAAATATTATAGAGGCCCAGTGCACGAAATTCGTGCACAGGTAGGGTCTGTAGGCCTGGCAGGCGATTAGGGCCAATCAGGGCCTTCTGGCTGCCGGCCGGGGCCTTCCTTCATTCCGTGCCGCCCCCTGGTGGTCAGTGCACATCATAGTGAGCGATCAGTCTCCTGGTCGAACTCCCGTGGGGACAATTTGCATATTAGGCTTTTATATATATAGATAATCTAACACTAAAGAAATATTATTTAATTAAAAGCAAACAAAGATAAAAGATAACTTAAAAAGTCAGATGCTGATTTCTGGCTGAAATGATTACAAAGATTATTAGCACTTTTTAAAAAATAGATTATCTAAAAAAGTGATAAACTCCATTTATAAGTTTAACTACTTTATCAGAAAACTACATGTACAAACTCCTATAGTTATTTGTGTGAATAAGTTCTGATGTTCTTGCTACAAGTTATTGCTTTTGATAATACCAAACTCCCTCTTAAAAATCCTCGGTGATTAGGAAACTTGCAAATTTCAAGGAATCTGAAACTTAGTTCAAACTTCTTACCTAGGAAATATTTTTAAGCTACCCTTTACTCACATTTTTGTACTTTATCGTCTTTTCTTTATATCTGCGAAGGTTATAAATAGGACTCCTCCAACAGTGCTCTGGTGTGTTCTAGAAACATCCTGTCTTACAAATTAAAGGTGTCCACAACCTTATATCCAATTTTTTTTAAATCAATTTTTAATCTGGCAGTAAAAGGTGAAGGCAATAACAACGGGAGAAAGAGGACATCCACCACTTTAGTAACTGTATTTTCGTTGTGGATATGACATTCTTAGTCTCATCTACAAAATGCAGAGATGCAAAAACATAATCACTGCTTTTAGACCCTACAGACTGGCCAGAGGAAATGGACCTCTTTCACTACCTCGCACCCTTACAGACCCACTCTACCTTGCACTTCTAGTGTCTGTCCTTCTTTTCATCTTTCTGCATGGAAAGTCCCTTCCAGTTCTCTACCTGTATAGTCACTCACCTGCCCACTTCTCACCCCTTTATTCAAGTCAGTGAATGCCCTCTGTGTGTCAGGCATTGTGGTAGGTTAACTTAATGCCCTGACCGGTTTGGCTCAGTGGATAGAGCATCGGCCTGCAGACTGAAAGGTCCCGGGTTCGATTCCAGTCAAGGGCATGTACCTTGGTTGCGGGCACATCCCCAGTGGGGGGTGTGCAGGAGGCAGCTGATCGATGTTTCTCTCCCATCGATGTTTCTAACTCTCTGTCCTTCTCCCTTCCTCTCTGTAAAAAATCAATAAAATATATTTTTAAAAAAATTAACTTAATAAATGGTACATAGTACTTCAAAGATATCTACATTTTTAACAGGTAAGTTGGCAGTAAAATTTCTTATTTGGTTAATTTTTAAAAATATATATTTTTATTCATATCAGAGAGGAAGGGAGAGAGAGAAATAGAAACATCAATGATGAGTGAGAATCATTGATCTGCTGACTCTTGCACGCCCCCTACTGGGGATCGAGCTGGCAGCCTAGGCATGTGCCCTGACTGGGAATCAAACCATGACCTCCTGGTTAATAGGTTGATGCTCAACCACTGAGCAACACCAGCCGGGCTTGGCTGTTTCTTAATGGGCTAAATTTCTTGAAATATTCCATATTTCATAGAAAAAAAAAAGTTATTTGCTATGGCATAGCAATGATTTGGCCGGTCTATTTCTTATATGCAGGCATATACAGTATATCTTTCCCCTCATTTTATGGGAAATGAACTAATGCTATGATATATTTTTATTGAAAAGCAATATAAAATAGTTTTAGAAATAAGAAGGTAATGTTTTACATTATTTCTTCTATTATGAGTTTTTTATATTTTGTGTCAGAATTTACTTCCCATAACTATTCTTGCTTTAGAACATTTTATATTGGATTGTGACATTATTAAATATCGATTAGTGTTTAATTTAGACGAGCTTAATAAACTGCTAATCTGAGAATAATGGTCTTCCCCTTGTTTTTTAGACCTTTTTTCTGAACATGCTTATTTATGTACATTGTGGAAGTCTGATCCTGTTCTTCTCTTCCAATTAGCCAACAGTTCTTTTTGTACCTCTTCTGGAAGTTCATAGAAAACTGTAGGATCAACATCAGAAGGAAAAGTAATTTTCTCAGCAGTACAATCTTGCTCTGTATTTTCTGCAAGTCCTTCATGATCAGACGCCTCAGCTGTCGGTTGCTTATGCCTATCTGTAGTGCGGTTTTTGGAGAAAAGTTGCTCACTCTGAAAATTTGGAAATGAATGAAAAACAGATACAGTGGGGTTTGTATTTGAAAAGTGGAATCCTTGAGACTTTTTAGGTCCTTGACTCATTCGTTCATCTTTTAAGCTACTGTCTAAATAATGTGAATCATCCTTTTGGCTGGACAGGTAAGAGGAACTGTTATTTAAGCCTGAGGTTCCTGGTTCACTGTTATTTAAGCCTGAGGTTCCTGGAGACGATGAGGACATCTGTTTGCTATTAGATAAATTATCTCTAGGATTTAAGGGACTATCTTGCATTTGTTTTGGAGAAAAGAAAGATAATATTCCTCTAGAGGCCTGTAATGGAGAACTCAAACTTCCTTTCCCTTGAACTTTTTCTCTAGATTTTCCAGACAGGATTTCTTCTTGAATATCTACTGGAAGCTGTTTAAAGACTTCTTGGTCAATACCCTCAGGAAGTGAGCAGAGTGGGAAATCATCACTGTTTTGATCTTTAGAAAAACTTAGTGGAGACTCCCCAGTTCTTGGACTTTCAATTCTTCCAGTTGGTAGAAAATCCCAATTTGTTTTTTTGTCTTTCGAAAAATCCTCCATTTGAGTATCTTTCATTTTCTAGAACACAAGGATAGCACAATAATTTAGATATCTCTTTAAATATTCATGTTGCTGAAGTGTGAATATACCTTATTATCTGACCAACGTGTTTCTATCCTACTCAATAAGTTCAACCCTTTGGGTCAGCTCCCAACAACTAGAGATGACTAATCCACCGCAATTAGTCACACTACTGTGTGCATCTTTACTCACTATTCCAGGAAGAGGTTTACTTCATAGATAGCACTGAGCCAGAAGGTAGGCATGCATTTAGAGACCTGGAAGGGATCTTAACAACTGTAAATTCAAACTTCCAGTTTTGTGAATAAAAGAATGATGGCCTAAAAAAGTAAGTGATTCGCCAAGGGATAGCTAAATATTTAAGTATATATGTATAAATATGTATTTATAAATATTTATATGTACGCATAGAGCATCCCTATTCTAAACTGTAACATTTAATGGAAAGGAAAAATATACACTTTCATGGTGAAAATCCAACATCATTATTAAGATACTAGAGGCCCGGTGCACAAAAATTTGTGCACTCGGGGGAGTCCCTCAACCAGGCCTGTGCCCTCTCGCAGTCTGGGACCCCTCAGGGGATGTCCACCTACTGGCTTAGGCCTGCTCCCTGGGGGATTGGGCCTAAGCTGGCAGTCAGACATCTCTCTGGCAGCCTGGGAGCCCTTGGGGGATGTCCACTTGCCAGCGGGGAGCAGGCCTAAGCTGCAGTCGAACATCCTTAGCGCTGCTGAGGAGGCAGGAGAGGTTCCCACCACCACCGCTGTACTGGCAGCCGTCAGCCTGGCTTGTGGCTGAGCAGAGCTCCCCCTGTGGGAGCGCACTGACCACCAGGGGGCAGCTCCTGCATTGAGCGTCTGCCCCTGGTGGTCAGTGTGTGTCATAGTGACCAGTCATTCCCAGTCGTTCTGCTGTTAGGGTCAATTTGCATATTACCCTTTTCTTATATAAGATAGAGGCCTGGTGCATGGGTGGGGGCTGGCTGGTTTGCCCTAAAGGGTGTCCTGGATCAGGGTGGGGGTCCCGCTGGGGTGCCTGGCCAGCCTGGGTGAGGAGCTGAGGGCCATTTTCAGACTGGCCACACCCCCTTCAGGGTGGGGGTCCCCGGTGGAGTGCCTGGCCAGCCTGGGTGAGGGGCTGAGGGCCATTTTCAGGCTGACCACACCCCCTTCATGGTGGGGGTCCCCGCTGGAGTCCCTAGCCAGCTTGGGTGAGGGGCTGATGGCTGTTTGTAGGCTGGCCACAGCCTCTTCAGGGTGGGGGTCCCCAATGGGGTGCCTGGCCAGCCTGGGTGAGGGGCTGATGGCTGTTTGCAGGCTGGCCAAGCCCCCCAGTGGGGACCCTCACCCCATGAGGGTGTGGCCCGCCTGGGTGAGGAGCTGATGGCTGTTTGCAGGCTGGCCACAGCCCCCAGCCACCCAAGCTCCCAGTGGAGGCTAGCTGGAAGCAGGTATCTGGGATTTATTTGTTTTCTATAATTGAAACTTTGTTGCCTTGAGCAGAGGCCACAGCCAGCCAGGGCAGGCAGGAAGCTTGGCTTCCTCCATCGCCGAGGCAACCAAGCCTCCTGCTTGCTCCAGCTCCGTGGCTGCTGGCGGCCATCTTGGTTGCATTTAATTTGCATATAGTCAATCTGATTGGCTGGTGGGCGTGGCTTGGGCATAGCAGAGGTGTGGTCAATTTGCATGTTTCTCTTTTATTAGATTAGATAACACTTTTCAAAAAATTAAATTTATTGGGGTGACACTGGTTAATAAGATTATATAGGTTTCAAGTGTACAATTCTATAATACATGATTTGTATTTTATATTGTGTACCCACCACCCAAAGTCAAATCTTCCTTCACCATATATTTGACCCCCTTAACCCTTTACTAGCCCTTTTATATATTCATGAAATAAAAATTTAAAAACACCTTCAATTCTAATTTGCATAGTTTTTACGTAAAATTTTTCACTTAAAATTTTAAGCACCATAAAAATGTATACACAGTCAAATATAATTTATCAACACAATAACTTCAAAATAAAAGAAGAAGAGATTCGGGCCATTGCCAGACACACACAAGGTGCTTTCACTTATATTTGCCACTCTAATACCACTGTAAATTAATTCTCATTTTACAGATTACAAAGCAAAAAGTCAGCACCTTTTAAAATTTCAGTTAATAGACGGAATAAAATTGGTCAGAGAAAAATAGTAATTTGAAGAGGGCACTAATTCATTATTTCTGTAACACTATTCTGTTCTCATTTTAAACTTATATGTAAATAAAATATTACTAAAATTATACTAACTAATAAATAAAGAAAATAATAAAAACACTTTAAGAATTGTAGACATGAACAATTTAGTAAAAGACGATTATTTTTTAAAGAAGCCCACATTTAGTAAATAGAGGTTTGCTAAAGGGCCATACACAGGGCTTTGTTTTAGTCATCTGAAAATATGACTGGCCTTTGCCTCTCTACTGCCAACCTCTTATTTCTACAATTATAAAATTAGCAGTCATATTCTATCAATATTGCTATCAGAATTCAATTTAATGTCAAAACCAAGAAAACTTAAATGCTTTAACAAACACTGAGGGGGGTGCTGGTAGCTTATGTATAAATTAACAGACAAAATAAGTTGATTTCTAGTATCTAAAAATATTTTCATATGTATGAGCTAATCATCATATTCCTGTATATTGTTATAAAATGTTTCAATACTTCCAAAACAGGGAATCTCTATAATGGTTTTCTTTTTTACCCAGTGATGCTTATGTTTTCTTCTTGATCATAATACTGTATACTTATGAGTAGCAACTGTAATATGATAGGTATTATATAAATATGTAAGTCACTCAAAAAAATATAACCCCAAAGAAACTCTAAATTATATCCGTTAAACACAAACTGAGACCTGTAATTTAATTACACAAATCCAGTAACAGTGTACTTACAAAACTGCGCTTGCCAGAGCATGAAGTTGTTGATAATGATGGTGTAAAATAATAATCAATAGTCCCTTTCTTAGTAGTATTTAGTGATTTAAGGTTGCAGAAGCACACACTTAAAAGGGTAAGATGAAATGGCATCTTCACATTCACCATGCTTCGAAAAAGTTTCATAAGTATGTCAACCATTGGCGTCATCACATCATAACTTCCTAAATAAAATGTTTAAGAAGAGAGTATCTAAACACATTATAAAATAATTAACATTAAGAGTTTAATATAATTTAAATTAAAATCCTAAATAGATATCTTTGGGACATTTTGACAGTATATATGGAAACTAGGACATCTCAACATTACTACTAAATGCCAAATGAGTAAAAGTTTCCAAAAGAGTTGAAATATGGAATATCTGATTAAGGTAGTAATGATCTCAAAAAATATCCCCCTGTGTTATGCTCTCACATCAATGTTTCTCTCTTCTCCCTTCATCTCCCTCAGAAACCAATAAACGATTCTTTAAAAAAAAACCAAAAAACACCTAAAACAAGCAGAAAGAAGAAAACAACAAAGTTGAAATAAATAAAATAGAAAGAATAAAAACAGAGAAAACAATGACAACAAAAGTTGGGTTTTAAAAAAGATCAAAATTGACAAACCTTTGCTAAAATTACAAAGGAAATAAGAGAATACATAAATTACCCAAATCAGGAATGAAAGAGGAAACTCACTACAGACTTCACAAAAATTAAAAGAATTATAAGGGGATATTAACAACTTCATGACAACAAATTAGACAACTATGATGAAATGCATATATTTCTAAAAGACACAAATTACTAAAACAGACTCAAAATAAATAGAAAATCTGGATAAACAGTTAACAAATCAAATTTCTACTTTAAGATCTTTCTACAAACAAAAGCCCAGGACCATGAATACCCAAAACAATTTAGAAAAAATTAAAGCTGGAGAACTTACACTACCTAATTTCAAGAAAGAATCAAGATAGGGTAGAACTGGTAAAAGGATAAACATATAGATCAACAGAATAAGAACATCAAGAAATACATTTCTACAACATGTTTAGTTTTTTACAAAGGTGTAATGACAGTTCACCGGGGAAAGAATAGTCTTTTCAACAAATTCTGCTGGAACAAATGAATACCTACATGCAAAAGAATGAACTCAGACCCTTACCTTATACCACACATAAAAATTACTCAAAGTGGGTCTAAGTTTAAAGCTCAAAACTTTAAAATTTCTAAAAGAAAACATAGAAATGCCTGTGACCTTTGATTTAGGCAAATAACTTTTAGATATAACACTAAAAGCACTATTCATAAAAGAAAACACAAACACAATGAAATACCACTACACAGCCTTAAGTATGACTATCATAAAAGAAACTGATAATACTAAATGTCAATGAGAATCTGAAAAAACTGGAATGCTCATACACTGTTGATGAGAATGTAAACTGTTATATCCACTTTGGAAAAAATTTAGCAGTGTCTTAGAGTTCAACTTACCATAAAACCCAGCAGTTTAACCAAAAGTATATACCCACCCAATGACTTGCCAGCATCATTTTTCATAATAGCCAAAAAAATTGGAAACAATCTAAGTGCTCAAAAAGAAGTTATCTCATGCCATATAATTACAACAGTCTTGTTTTTTCTGAACTTGGGAAGCATTCTTAACTGAGTCTTTACTTTTATAATCTATTAAACAACAACAAAGTTTTCTAGTGAAAATTTCTGATAAAGAGTTTAAATAGCTCACTAACCCCCTGTGAAAATCCTCTATCTATGGATCATATTTCTAATTCAAAATTTGTTCTCTTAAGAGTCTAATTAAATTATTAGAAAATTAGCCCATACCTGTCCCTAACTTCTGAATTATGTGGGATGGAATAGAGCACTGACGACTCTCACGGCTACAGTGCTTCTCAGATGAATAGCGACGGATTATTAATCTTATTGTATGTGGCTTCCTTCCATCTTGGCATACTCTAAAAATAAAGAGAAAGGGGAAACAGCAATTTGAAAAATATTACCTAAAGATTTAAAAAAATTGTCAAGTTAATTTATATAAAGATGACAGATTTAGTAACTAAAACAATTATACAGTTGATAAGTAGGCAGTAAGCAATAAAAATCCTTGACTAGCCCAAATAAATTATGCAAAGTCTACACACTAATGCTCTGAAATGTTAAGTATAAGGCTCTCAGGCCTCACTCAGAATTGAGTGCTATCAGAAAAAGAACAGAAATAAGGCATAATTATAACAAGCAATTTTATAATCCAAGTCCAAATTATAACCAAAAGCAAACTATTAAAATTAGCAGGAAATTAAAGAAACAAAGAATCATTCACTGACAGAAACAAATATATGAAAAGTGACAGATTTTTACACATATTTTAAAAATACAGGATCACAAAAAGAAAATAAATTAATGAGATTATTTTTGTCAAAGAGCATTCCCCAAATAGATCCAAGAGAGCCAATAATAATGTCACCAATATGTTCCACATTAAGCAATAACTTGAAATATCAATTATATATTATACTTAGGAAGTACATGTACATGCATCCTAAAGAGCGTTCCATCCAGCCCTGGCCAGGTAGCTCAGTTGGTTAGATCATCCTCCTGATACACCAAGGTTTAAGGTTTAATGCCCCATCAGGGCACATACAAGAATCAACCACTGAATACATATATAAGTGGAACAAATCAATGTTTCTCTTTATCCCCCTTCCCTTTCTCTTTAAAATCAATAAATACAAATTTTTTTTTAAAAGTTAGTGTTCCATACAAATGGTCTTGGTTTTGGATGGAACACTAAAACAAAGGTTTTAATGATATAGATAGAAAATTCACTTAAAGAATAGAAAAATCTAATTAGAGAAAATACATGTCATTAAAGAATACATTTTCCTTTTTATCTGTATGGCAATGAATTAAAAATCAAGTACAAAATAAAAATATTTTACACTGTTAAATATACTCAAATTAAGTATTTTGAATTAGAAAATTTAGATTTCTGTAATAAATAATTTTTCTCTTATCACAAAATATCTTGATTGCTGCTTTACTAAAATAATAAATATCTTAAAGTTTCTGTAAACATATTACTAATTTAAATATTTTCCAGTTAAACTTGTTCTAATAAGTCAATATGCAATTAAAACACAGTGATTTGATTCCTATAACTAATTAAGACATACTATAAAAAGGTTACATTCTAAGCAATCTTGAACTATTGCCTAGAAATTGGATTAAAAATTAGATGATTTTATACCTCTTACATATCTACATATACTCAAGAAGAAAAATACATTCACACACGATTATTTTTTGCCAGTCACTTAAAAGGTATTACACTCAATCGCTGAAATAAGGGGCCATGGTAGAGAAGAGAATGGCAAGCAGAGATAAGGATAAACGGTTAATGGTATCGCACAGGCTTACAGCACCTAGACTCATTTCTGGGTTGATTCTTCAAATAAGAGAACCTATAAAAGTTGTAATTCCTGTGATTTTTCTATGTGCGGAACTATTTCTAATGGCAGGCTGTTCATAGTAGTCTTCTATTTAGTTGAAGCAATGCAGATGACCCACTTTCACAAGCATATTCACGGGCCCAGCATGAGTCATATCACTGGAGCTGGGTCATTGGCAGCCCCACTTGCATGCAGCAAATGGTGAGCTGCACAGCTTTGCTCACAACATGAGAAGCACACTGCATGTGACAGCAAAGTTGTAGGAAATTTCACTTCATCCGTTTCTGCTACTTAGACTCACCCAAAAACCTTTTTCTCTAGTCAGTCAGTCATCCAGGCATCATTAGAGAAGCACACCTACCTATCCAAAACTGTTAGACCCGTGACACCCCCTTTTGAGAAATCAAAGAACTGAGAGGAACAGAGACAATACTCTTTTACGGAGTATTGGAATAGATATATGATGGCAAAGGAGCGTGTCAGATAGGTGCATGTCTTGTTCTGCTTATGCTAGGCAACTTGTATTCTC
Organism: Myotis lucifugus; assembly: GCF_000147115.1. Taxonomy (NCBI): domain Eukaryota; kingdom Metazoa; phylum Chordata; class Mammalia; order Chiroptera; family Vespertilionidae; genus Myotis; species Myotis lucifugus. The sequence goes on from NW_005871382.1 coordinate 206,335, forward strand.
ACAGTCCCAGTGGACACTCTTCATGTACTTACAGACCAGAAGCCTGCACACACTCACATTCACTCTCACTGCTCACACACAGCCCGTTAGCTATGCTTTTGTCTGACTCCATTTTCTTTCACACAGAGTAAGGCTAAGGAGACATAAGGGTTCTTCTGCTTTATCGTTGTTGCTCTTAATAACTACCTATCCTCACCCATTACAAATTTAGAGGTGCAGGAATTCTAGAAAAACAGATAAAACCCCTTTAGGTAACTACCAGCAGCTTTAGATCCACAATATAACCACAATGTTACTAAAAACCAATGGAACTAGATGGATTAAATTTATTTAAGAGCATCTGTTACTACCTTTGCAATAGCTTATAATGTAGAGAAATTCAGTGATAAATGATCTACTGTTATACTGATTAGTCTCCAGTTAATCTGTAAATTCCAAGGTACAACATCAAGTATTCTTTCCAGGACAGAATATACAGGATATGGCAAAATGAAAAATCACCTCTTCAAAAGATTAGCAAGTAATTCTTGGATCTTACTTTTAGCTTCGACTTCTGATGAACATTTTTTAAGTGAATCTTCTTCACTAAAGGACTACCAAAAAAGCACACATCAGGATTACTGTACACCAAACAAGCATATACAATTACCAGTGAGTAAGTCAGGTAAACCAACACAGCCTTGACTAACTTACCTCTAGTGCTTACTTTGAACCATTTAGTTCACTTTCATATTAACTTGTTTTTTTCTGCAGGTTATCATACTTCACTAGAAAAGTGCACTGGACGTCAAGAAAATTTTAAAGCTCTAGTAGCAACTCCAAGCTTTACTGTATGATTAACATTGGGCAAGTTATTTAACTTTTCTAACCTACAGTATCCTCATCTTAAAAAACAAACAAACAAACAAAAAAACTAGGGAGGGAGAGGAAGAGAGGAAAAGTTTATAAACAAACAATAGAACTACCTACCTTAAAGGTTTGTGAAAACTAAATGGGCTAATGTACATAAAGTACTTAGTAAAGTGCCTGTCACATAAAAGATAATCAATCAATATGAACTAGGTAATTAAACTTTTCTCCATCTCCTAAATCATTAGACTTCTCTAAAACCAAGACTTTTTAAAAAATTAAAATATTTTGCCTCATATATGCATTACTAGAGGCCCAGTGCACAGGTTCGTGCACCGGTGGGGTCCCTCAGCCTGGCCTGCGCCCTCTCGCAATCCGGGACCCCTCAAGGTATGTCTGACTGCTAGTTTTGGCCCAATCCCCATAGGCCGAACCCGCAATCCAACATCCCCTGAGGGATGCAGTAGTGCGCAAAGCGGCAGGCAGCTGAGGACCCCGAAGAGCCTCCCTCCGCTCATCCCAGCCCCACTGCGCCTGCAGCTGCTGCTCGGTAGAGCTGCACAGAGGCGGGAGAGGCTTGCATTGCCGCAGCTGTGCCTGCCAGCTGTGAGCCCTGCGCCTGGCACCCGTTGGTCAGCTGAGTGGCATTCCCGCTGTGGGAGCGCACTGACCACCAGGGGGCAGCTGTGTTGAGCGTCTGCCCTCTGGTGGTCAGTGCGCGTCATGACTGGTCGACCAGTCGTTTGGTCACTCAGGTTTTATATATATATAGATAGGCTATTGGCTAACTTGAGATTGAAATACTAATTCTTAGATTCAATTTAAGAATATTTATTAATATAATAAATTAGCTTCCTCACAGGAAAGGGATCATGTACTGACCTAACAAACCAGATTAGTGAAAACAGCAATAACTAGAAATCTTTCTCAAATAATGTGACAACCAGTAAGTACTCAAGTGAAATGTCATTATGCACCTGAGGTGGTCCTGAGGGTGTTACAGGGGAGTTATCTTCTCCAAAACTGAGCTTCTGGATACGCTGAGCAATGGAAATTCCTAATTCCTTTTCTAATATTTTGGATGAAAAGGTCTGAAGATCACGCACACTACTGATACCCAGTGCTTCCAGGCGTTTGGCAGTTTTATAGCCAATACCTAAACAAAAAGAAATGCATAGGGTGTTACAATAGCTTTTCTCCTTAAAATAAAGCTAATTAAAATATTATCATTCCTATAGCAAGCATATCTTTAAATTCCATAACGAATATTTTTTTTTTATATATTTTATTGATTTTTTACAGAGAAGAAGGGAGAGAGATAGAGAGCCAGAAACATCGATCAGCTGCCTCCTGCACATCTCCCACTGGGGATGTGCCCGCAACCCAGGTACATGCCCCTGACCGGAATCGAACCCGGGACCTTTCAGTCCGCAGGCCGATGCTCTATCCACTGAGCCAAACCGGTTTCGGCAAATTCCATAACGAATATTTTGCTAAGATCAAAGTTCATTAAAAATTAGATTGTTCTTCTTCTGCTCAGGGCCTGTGAGTTATATGAACCACTTTGCAAACCTAACAGCCCTAATATATTTAATATAATATAATAAATATAGAGAGAACCAATAAATTCAGTCATGATAAAATGAGATTTTTACCACCTGTTAGATACCATTGTGGAAGTTTTCAAGGATCATGGTGATTTTTCATATAAAGAAAAACTGTCATCAGAGCAATTGAAATTAGCATGTGCTTATTAGTTAATCTAACTGATTTCTATACACACACCAAATATTTATCTACAAGTCATATCTGGCAATATTTACCATCCACATATAATTAAGAGCCAGAAAACAAACAAACAAAAAATTCTCATTGGCAAAACTCCTATCATACAGTTTTTTGCAGGAAAACTCAGTCATATTTTATCACAGGAAAAATGTTCAGGCAATTTAGTACCCCTTTACTCCTCTCATTTAAATAAAATTAATTCTTCAGTTATCTGGTATCCTTGAACAGTAAAAGAAGTAAATCAAAAGCAATGGTGGTGTAGAGGATATTATTAAAGTGGAGTGACAGATATTTTCAAAGCTGAAATAAAAGAGAATGGGCAAGTTGGCAATATGGAAGAAAAGAGAATGCCTGTTTAAAATAAATACAAGAATTCAAAGAGTAAAGCCGAGTAATAGTGTTAAGTATCAGTATACAATCCTCAATGTATTACAACCTGACATAGTAATTGTTCTTCAAAACACAGATTCAGATTCATCCAAAAAGTTAACAATTGTAATACTTAAGGCAAGGCAGTGAGTAACACATTTTGGAATCACATAAACACAGGTTAAATATGTGAAGAAATCTAAAGATTAAGTTTCAGTTGTCTTAGAAATTCACTTCCATAGAATTCTATTATAACATCTTTGTCCCCAGCAATGACACAGAAATGAAATTTAACATACCCATTATTGATGGTCTATGAAAACCTAAATATTTGATCTTCAAGGGTACAAACTTGCCCCAAGACCTGAATAGATCACCGAACCCTTCAAAAAATCAATTTCCTCATCTTTAAAATAAAAACTTTGCTTAAGTCTTTGGAAGGTCCCTTGTAGTCTAACATCTTATATACTAGTAACCCGGTGCACAGATTTGTGCACATTGAAAGGAAATTAAATAGAATATTTTAACATCACTATTCGCCCTTTCTCTATAATAGAAGTGTCAACCAAATTCACAATCGACAATGACAGATTGAAACACGTGTGCGATTGGTGCCAATGAGAGCTTTATATATATCACACATGCGTGAGTCAACTTAGCCTTTTATATATATAGAACAAACTTGCTTAATTAAACTTTTTCCAGCCCAGTAAAGCACCCCAACTTCTCTTTCAGGTAATTGTCAGCAACACAGCAGTAAATATCAACACGAAGCAGATTATTGTATATCACGCAGGTGGAACAAAAGGTAAAATATTTAACAGTAGCAGTGTTTGACTATATTCTGCACAGTGAGAAAACCTGAAGTCATTTTTAAGTTCCACCATTTTCTTCTTTTCAGTCAGGTCAAGTTTCTAAACTTTCTAAATCTCCGTTTTCCAGCTAATGAAAATAGGATTCCACTGAGTCTCCTATCTACCTACTCCAGGACTTCTGTGAGAATCAAATGAGATGAGGCACGTGAAAACGCTTCATAAACATTTGGTTAAATTGTAAAATGTTTGTACCTGGCTATAAAGCAAGTTGGGTTCCTGGGCTGAAAAAACTCCAAGGAGTCTAGTCGCTAGGGAGAGGAAACTGGGTGTTGCTACGTGATGTCATTACCCGACCGTTTCTGGGCTGGGGTGGGCTGTGGGCCACATTTTGCACCATGGGGTCTTGGCAGCGTTGGCTGCGATTTGGTGGGGTGTCACTCCAGGATGGTGGTGGGGCCTGTGTCCTACATGGGGGAAGCTGAGTGTTTGTCTGTCAGTGCCAGGTCCGTGGTGCCATTTAATTTTAAGCGGCCAGTGCGCGTCATGGCAGCTCCTGCATTGAGTGTCTGCCCCCTGGTGGTCAGTGCATGTCATAGCTACCAGTCGGATGGATGGACACTTAGCCTTTTATATATATTGATATTCCTCACATAGAGTTAGTAAAAGACCTCTTTAGATGCAATGTACAGTATAAGATTATGAACCAGGGATTGGAAATAAAGGACTATACACTTCCAGGTTATAGCTTTCATGATCATATTCAAACTATACAAAAGTAGGTGAAACTAGAAAAGTACTTTTATATATTTCCCAATACAGATGTCCTCCAAAGAACATTAGCTTGTTTGGTTTTCTCCAAGAGTCAAGTACATAGGCTCTAAGAATTAACTACATGTTACCTAATAATAGACAAACATGTAAATTGACCGTCCCTCCACCACACGCACCAGGCAATCAGGAAAGTATGCAAATTAACCCAACAAAGATGGCAGTTAATTTGCATATGTAGGCACGAAGCGGCAGAGTGAAGACTGAAGGCTCCGGCCAGAGCGAAGGCCTGGGTCCCAGATGCCGGAGGAAAATTGGTGCCGGCAGCCAGGGGAAAGGAAGGCCTATTACATGAATCTCTTCGTGCAACGGGCCTCTAGTATATATATAATTTTTAAAAAAAATACAATAAAATATATACTTTTCAAATATATGTGTCTTACCAGGCATTTCCTTTATGTGTTTCAAACTATGAATGAGATCTTGAGAACTTTCAGGTAGTAAGACTGTTTGTTGATTTGGTTTAAAGATGCCAGAAACTAATTTTGCCAGTAATTTATTGGAAGCTACTCCAGCACAGCCAGTGAGACCCAGCTGATTGTACATGGCTTCCCGCATCTCTGCCGCAATCTGAGATCCAACAAGTAGTTTGATGTGCAAGACATCATGCAGGTTTATAGCTATAAAAATAGCCAATGTCATTAAAAAAACCACAAAACAATTTAATTTCCCTTTTTACGAATGAGTTTTATTTACAAATGAGGGTTTATTTAACCTAAATTCAATGTCCCACCACCACCATACTGCCACCCACTTAACTAATCTGCTTTGTTCTTCACTGGAATTCTGTTAAGTAAGTAAATACAGGGAGTGAACTCCAAGGGCCTGTGATAGAGAATGCACAGACGTGCTTAATAATGCACAGACATGCTTAATGATGAACAGATTATAAAAATTCATCTCTCATGAAAAATTCCTACTGACATCAGTAGAACTTTTACATTCCTGTTTACCTGTAAGTAAGCATAAAAGTATTGCATAAATAAGACAGTCAACATTACAGTTTTAAAGAACTGAATCTAAACTTTATGTACTGGCTGTATGAAAAACAATTTTAGATCTGTCCATATTTAAGAGATTTCTTATGAAAAGTGCAGGGAAATTATCTAGAAACAAATTTTCTTAGGTGTGAAAATGGTCTTACAATTATATGAGACAATCCTTATCCTCAAGAGTACTTACAAATGAAGTGTTATATTGCAATTTACTTTCAAATGGCTCGTCAATCAGTCAACCAGTCAATAAAGAGCAAGATAAAGCAAATGTGAAAAATGCTAACAGTAGTTGTATGGACAAGGAGTGTACAATGAGTGTTCTCATTGTATTATATTCTGTCAATTTTTCTGGGCAGAAAAAATTTTAACAAAAATTGTGGGGAATAGGAAGAATTCATGAAGAATTAGACATTTCCTTTTTAGGTTATAAAACCTGGCTCTCTGTATTATGTTCCAACCAATGAAGTCTGAGTTTGCTCTAAGAATTACATAGAAACCTATTTGGAACCTTCTTGCTACTTAGTCTTTGTAAGTGACAAGAGACCACAGGTATAAAAGATGGAAAAGCTTCATGTCGTCTTCTAGAAGAGAATTGTAGCTCTCCCCCTTTTCTTTAATATCAGGGAGGTGGAGAACTAGATGGGAGATTGATCCCCAGCTCTCAAAACACAGGGATAAGAGGAAGCACATGCTGAAACCTAGGAGCAAGATGGTTTCTTACCAGGGCAAGTCTTACACAAAGCAGAGTAGCTTGTCTTCCATTGGTATAATGTGGAAGTCACCAGCAGAGTTGCATATGTTCAAAGTCTAATTAAAGAGTCACTAGAGCTCGGTGAGGGAGCCCGCCTTCCCTGCCCAGCTTTCAGCCAGGGCTCCTGGTCCCTCCGAGGGGCTGTGGGCCCCGGACACGGGCCTCCCCGCCTGGGCTCTCATAAAAAAAAAAAGTCACTAGAGATATTGCAGCTGATTTTCAAATGCAAATGTCTCTGGAAATACCATCAGCCATTAATACTTTAATCTGAGAAGGAAATGAACCATCCTGCTTTCATGCTAACAGTTGGCAAAGGTTATCTGAACTAATGAACTAGAAGCTTGCAAAAGATGGCAGGTAGGCCTGGACGAGCTTCCACAAGGGTTAGCTCAGGGGACAACATGAGGGTTTTGGTGCCTTGGGGGACTAGAAGCAAGAGGGGACAAAATCAAATTTATTCGGTCTACCTCAAAATCTTGCTTAAAGATCGTTTTAAGAGAATAAAAAGTTATTCTAAAAAGTATATTATCAAGCCAACTCCTGTAACTTAAGAGGTATGAAAGTTAAAAATGATAATGCATGGACCATGTCAGAGAAATGAAAAGTGCACAGAGCATTGAGCTACATGAGCAACACCTAATTTTAGCCATCTTAGATTACTGAAATATGGCTATACCTCCAACAAAAGCCATAACATTTTCAGAAAGTCAATTAACTTAACTCACAGAATATTAAGCCGAAGAACATATAGGCATAACCCACAGACACAGACAACAATAAGGTGATGGCCAGAGGGATGGGAGGGGCTGAGGGATGGATGGAGGTAGGCAAAGGGGGGGGGGTAATGGGGACATCTATAATAGTATCAACTATAAAAAATACAAAAAACAAAATACTAAATAGGATAAATAAGAAACCACTTACCCTGATTATTGTATACATGACCTGACACAGTCAGTGCTGAAAGGTCATCACTTGGAAGCTGCTGTAGTCTCTTCTCAACCATTTCTGTTAGATCCACAAAATTTTCATCAAATCCAAGTCTCTCAACAACTGGACTAAATTCTTCCAACAACTCTAAATTTAAATAATATTGGAACACAGATGTAACAAGTTATAACTATAATAAATTTATCTATATTATGCTTACCTCAAATATGTTAAAAGTTTTACATATATTCACAGTTCCACAATATCTATATAGTAAAAGCCTAAGTGACTGTTACGGCGGAACAACCGAACGACCAGTCGCTATGATGTGCACTGACCACCAGGGGGCAGACGCTCAATGCAGGAGCTGCCCCCTCGTGGTCAGTGTATTCCCACAGGGGGAGTGCTGCTCAGCCAGAAGCCGGGCTCACTGCTGGTGAGCGCAGTGCCGGTGGCAGGAGCCTCTCGCGCCTCTGCGGCAGCCCTAAGGAGCAGCAAGTCAAGAGGTAAGGAGCAGCAAGCAAGCAGGCAATAAGGAGCGAGGGGTCCCAGACTGCGGACTGCAAGAGGGTGCAGGCTGGGCTGAGGGGACCCCTCCCCCACCCCACTGCATGAATTTCGTACACCAGGCCTCTAGTATTTAATTAAATCCTGTTAACTGGGATTTAAAAAATATATATTTTATTGATTTTTTTACAGAGGGGAAGGGAGAAGGAGAGGGAGTTAGAAACATCGATGAGAGAGAAACATCGATTCAGTTGCTTCTTGCACACTCCCTACTAGGGATGTGCCCACAACCAAGGTACATGCCCTTGACTGGAATCAAACCTGGGACCCTTAAGTCCGCAGGCTGACTCTCCATCCATTAAGCCAAACCAGACAGGGCAAGGGATTTGTTTTTTTCTGTATCACATTTTTAATAAAGACTATATATTTCTAACAAATAAATCCAAAAATGATATTCCCTGGGTAGATACTCATAGCAGATTTAGTGCAATCTCCTATACTTATAGTTACTATATTCTACATTAAACATCAATGGTTATAATCAATTATGATATTGAAGCAGTGGGTCAAAGAATAAATTATAGTCTGCCTAGAAAAGCAAAAACAATAATATATTCTAGCTATATTTTCCACAGGAGTTTCTAAAGCCAAAACAAAAAATTATAATTTCCAATTATTACTGAGACCAAAAGAAAACTCACTTGACTTTCCAAATACACCACAATGCAACATTTTATTTTCTTTTAATTTTTATTTATTTTTAAATATATTTTATTGATTTTTTACAGAGAGGAAGGGAGAGGGATAGAGAGTTAGAAATATCGATGAGAGAGAAACATCGATCAGCTGCCTCCTGCACACCCCCTCCTGGGGATGTGCCTGCAACCAAGGTACATGCCCTTGACCGGAATCGAACCTGGGACCCTTCAGTCCGCAGGCTGACGCTCTATCCACTGAGCCAAACCGGTTAGGGCACAATGCAACATTTTAATTAGCCATTCCCCAACTTATTCCTTAAGGGCAGAGATGGACCATAATTTACATGTATTTGAATGTCTAGCACCTAGAAAAAACCTAGTCCTTAAGTCAAATGTTTACTAAACTGAACTGAACCAAGATTTAATATAAATTCAAAAGGATGATCAATTCTCATTTTTAGGATTAAGATTAATAACAACTTAGAAATCATTGAGAAGAAATTTCATTTCTCTCTGTATTACCTATTGATACCAGCTGGATAGCAGAAAACATTTACTATTTTTTTCATCTCTGAGGCAAATCTTTACAATTTAAGAATATCTAACACTCTCATACCTACTAACAATATGTTGGGACAAACTCATGTGCTACATATAGCAGTATTCAAAATTTTAAATGCAAATTACCTCTGACCCAGCACTCAACTTACTCTTACCTTATAGATACCCCATAAAATTATGCCAAAATTTCCATATGAAAATGTCTACTGAAGCATATATTAGTAGGAGCAAAAAGTTGGTAACAGCTTAATAATCCATCACTGTTGGGAAAACCATAAAATTGATCATTCAGAACAAGACTTTTAAAAATATATATATATTTTTATTGATTTCAGAGAGGGTGAGAGGGAGAGGGAAATAGAAACATCAATGATGAGAATCATTAATCGACTGCCTCCTGCACGCCCCCTACTGGATATCGAGCCTGCAACCCGGGCATGTGCCCCCAACTGGAATTGAACCCGGGACCCTTCATTCCACAGGCCAACGCTCTATCCACTGAGCCAAACTGGCTAGGGCAAGAACAAGACGTTTTTTAATACAAAGAGCTGCTATTAATAATTATGCAGAGACATTAGGCATAAAGTGGGACATACTGTCTTCAGATCACTAGAGGACTGGTTAAATAATATGAAACCAAATTCAATGGAATACTGCAGTCGTTAAAAAGAGTGAGGAGGAGCTATATGAATGGCATGAAAGATCACCAAGAACAAAGGCAAGATGGACAACTCTCTGTATCTTACAATTTCTTCTGTAAATACTAAAAATCAACTTCTTAATATTCAGACACACACTTTTGTATAGATGCACAAGTGCTACTTGGGGAATATAGTCTTGTCTTTTCTGCATGGCTGTCCTTCCTTCCCCCTTCCTCCCATTTTAGCACTGCCTCTTCCACTCCAGAAGGTGACTATTAAAAACTTAGTCCTAGCTGGTTTGGCTCAGTGGATAGAGCATTGGCTTGCTGACTGAAGGGTCCTGGGTTCAATTCCAGTCAAGGGCACATGCCTGGGATGCGGGCTCAATCCCCAGTAGGGGGGCATGCAGGAGGCAGTCGATCAATGATTCTCTCCCATCACTGATATTTCTCTCTCTCTCTCCCTCTCCCTTCCTCTCTGAAATCAATAAAAATATACATATTTTTAAAAAGTTAAAAAGAAACTTAGTATATACCCTCTCATATTTATCTTCCTGTTCATAAATACATATGTACACACATATGTGGGGGAGGGGTTTGTGCTGTTGTTTTATACAAATGAATGTTATACACGTTTTGCATGTTAACTTTTGCCTACTCAACAAGGTATGTATTTATGAGTCAAACATACAGCCCCATGCATTTTCTTTTTAAAAAATATATTTTGTTGGTTATATCACTGGGTTAAAGAATATAATATGTAACTTTAATTTTCTATATTGCTTTTTCATAAAGGCTGTAATACTTTGTTTCTACTTTTTCTCACATCTTTATTTATTTATTTTTTTGCAAGTATGATGGGTATAAAATCATATCTTACTAATTCAAATTTCCGTAGCCAATAATGAATTTGAGCATTCCTTTTTTCCAGGTAATTATTGGACATATATTTGCCCTTTTTGTCAGTTGGCTATTAACATTTTTTGTCAATTTTCTTGAGCATTTTTGTTAGTTTGTTAGCACTTTTATTTATTTATTTATTTAAATATATATTTTATTGATTTTTTACAGAGAGGAAGGGAGAGGGATAGAGAGTCAGAAACATCGATGAGATAGAAATATTGATCAGCCTCGTACTGGAGATGTGCCTGAAATCAAGGTACATGCCCTTGACCGGAATTGAACCTGGGACCTTTCTGTCTGCACGCCTACGCTCTATCCACTGAGCCAAACTGGTTAGGGCTTGTTAGCACTTTTAGTTATCATATTTAACCCTTTCATCTGAAAACTGCTACAAATACTAAACAAACAAACACAAACAGGAGCAAAAATATAAATAAATATAAAGCTAGTTTTTAATTATGTTAAACATTGCAGAAGCCTCTCCCAATTAACATTAATGCATTAACCTATAGCATATCTCTCATAATTAATTTAAATTAAAAATTAAAATATTTGGTCCTGGCTGCAGTGGCTCAGTGGTTGTGTGTTGACCTATGAATCAGGAGGTCACAGTTCAATTCCCAGTCTGGGCACATGCCCGGGTTGTGGCTCGATCCCCAGTAGGAGGTGTGCAGGAGGCAGCCAATCAATGATTCTCATTATTGATGTTTCTATCTCTCCCTCTCTGAAATCAATAGAAATATGTTTTTAAATTAAAATATTTGGCTTTCTTTAGTATATCTTCCCATTTCTTCACTGTTAAATACTGTTTTACATTTCTTATATTTACATGACACCATTCATGAAAGACTTCAAACTTCTTTTAACTTTATATTTTTGGTCAACATTATTTACATAAAGTCATCCTCATAAATATTTCAAAAAGCGGGCAAGACCTAAAATAAAGTTATTAGCAAAAAGGAACTGACTTATGGCAATTTACACTTATTAAAAGACTAGAGGCCCGATGCACGAAATTTGTGCAAGAGTAGGCCTTCACAGCCCCGGCTGCCTCGGCCCTCACAGCCCTGGCTTCTAGACAGTTGTTCTGCTGTTCGGCTGTTCGGTCGATTTGCATATTACCCTTTTATTATTATAGAAGATTCATGTAATGAACAGGCCTCCATTGTAAAAATTAATGCTAAAATAACATTGCCTATAATCTGTACCTGTCACCTTGTATGATATCTCTCTGTAACGCGTCAGGTCTTCTCCATTAACTAACACCAGCTGTGGACACTTTTCTTTGGCATCTCTAACATTCATAAGTTTCTTTACTCCAAGTTCCCTAGCTTCATAGTTGCAGGTAACCACCAAGTATTTTTGCTGAACACCTATAAAAATAAATATTTATGAGAAAACAGAGAATTAAAAAAAATCTTAAAATATAATTTACTCATTCCATCTTATAATTGTAATTTGCAAGGCAATCTGTTTTGATAAAAATAAAAAGCTCTAGCCCAGCCGGTGTGGCTCAGTGGTTAAGCATCAACCTATGAACCAGGTAGCAGTTTGATTCCTGGTCAGGGCACAAGCCCAAATTGCAGGCTCGATCCCCAATGGGGGTGTGCAGGAGGCAGCCAATCAATGTTTCTCTCTCATTGATGTTTCATTCTCTCTCCCTCTCGCTTCCTCTCTCAAATCAATAAAAATATATTTAAAATAAAAAGCTGTATCTTGGTTTAAAAATACAGCATCAACGTTCTATAAGTAAAATTTAACAGAAATTTACCACACATCAATACATTCTATGGAGTCTTCAGCAAAAAATACAAATAAAATCAGTACGGAATTTTTTTCAGGCAATACAAAACCAGAATAATTTATACTGAATTAACTCTATACAACTCTAGACCATGATTTACCAAAAAATAAAGCAAATGAAAAATAACAGTACAATTACTGGTGGCTGCTAGAAAAACTCACTTTTCTGAGTAACTGTCCAATGAATATAAAGCAAAATTCTGTTAACAAGTGCTAACCTACAGCAATTATCAGGGATCTCCCCCAATACATGTTCTAATTATTGAACTATTCTTGCTAGCCACCTACAGAAAAGATTCCACAGTGAGGGGGCATTCTGAGCCCCCTCCTTATCAAAAATGATTAAATCATCATCCACAGCACGTATAGAAATTCTAGTTTACTGAATCTTAGTGGCTTAAGATTACTAAAACTCTACTTTTTCTTTTACGCAAATTGACTACGTGTTTACCACCGTAAAAACAATGTTCACCTAAAACATGGTAAACACAAATATGTAGAAAATAAAATGACTGTGTCAAATTCACCATTTATTAAATGAGGTTTATAGCCGAGACCGGTTTGGCTCGGTGGATAGAGCGTCGGCCTGCGGACTGAAGGGTCCCAGGTTCGATTCCGGTCAAGGGCATATGCCTGGGTTGCGGGCACATCCCCAGTGGGAGATGTGCAGGAGGCGGCTGATCGATGTTTCTCTCTCATCGATGTTTCTAACTCTCTATCTCTCTCCCTTCCTCTCTGTAAAAAATCAATAAAATATATTTAAAAAAAATAAATAAATGAGGTTTATAAAGTTTACACCCGGTAGTGAAGCCAAGATTCTGTCCATAAAGCACCTTAAGAACTGCTTCCAAATCTTTCTAATGTGGTTAATAAATCAGAATACAATAAACATAATAAACGAGTGCTAATCCTCTTAGACAATAAAAACATTATCGACATGCATCATTACCTAAGGGTTTGCCCTTTAGTTCCGGATTTGAGATCATTTCTACTTGTGCATAAAAGCAGTCCAGGTCCACGTGTACTATGACTCTGGATGCAGAACTTCCTGCTGGCACCGCCCGATCATGAACTGATCAAACAAATGCAAAGAAACACAAACATAATATTCAGGCTGCTTATCATCTCTGAGCAACTGGCAGTTCCTCACAACATGGTGACTGAGGGGGAAAAAAGGATGCAGAGTGATTTTAAAAGTCCTTTCCGGGATTTATTACATCTGTCAAAACATCTAAAAATCACAGACATGAGAGCAACTCCATCTACAGTAGGGTCTGCAGCCCTGTTTACTTAGCATTTCTGTGTGCACTGTGTTTTTCTCAAGAAGTAATAATTTTTAAGGGGGGGGGGACGGGTAAAAACTTGATTAATATGGAAGATGCAAGAGGTAATCCTCTCACTTGGGAGTTGATAGTAAAATTCGGGATAAATCGGAAGGGGCAGAAAAGTTTAAACACTGATTTCAACCAACTTAATTATTCTAAGTGGCATGTCCTTACATTAAAAAAAAATCAGAAATACAAAACTGCATTAGATCATGCATGGGGTCCAGTCCAATGGACTATATTTGGCTCCCATAAGAGAAGGACTGAGATTCAGTGCTGAATCGCCAGTGCCTGGCATATAATAGAAGACCAATAAACGCTCGCTAAATTGAAAGAATGCGTAAATATCTCTTGGATTTTAAAAAAATAGCCCATGTCATGGGGGAATGGGGAGGTGGGGATGGAGACATGGGGAAGATGAGACGCCAGCTGTTAACATCAGCTGAAAAATAAGGCAGGTTAGAGGCGATGTGATATCTGGTTTGGATCCTGGGACAGAAAAAAAAATTATAGTGAGAGAAAACCTGGTAAAACGTAAATACAGCTTGTACTTCAGTGGACAGTATTATGCCAATATGAATGTCTTAGTTTTGACAAATGTACCCATGGCGAGGTAAGATAGTAACATTAGGGAAAACTATTTCTCCAACTTCTGCAAATCTAAAATTATTCCAAAATTTTAAAATTTAATTTAAAAAATAAAATAAAAGAGCAGGAAGGAGAGCCCGGGGTTGGGCGATGCCAGGTAGATCCGAGGCTGGACGTGGGTCACCAGAGAGGCGGCCACCGCACACGTGCCTCGTGCTGGGTTCCCAGCCCAGCCCCTCCTTCCAGGACCCCAGCCCCGACGACTGGGGGACAGGGTCCCCCTCCTGCCACTTCCAGCAGCCCGGGAGCCCCTCCGGCTCTCAGGGGGCCTCGCAGGGACCCTACACACACACCCTCAGCGTCTACGAGCTGAAGCCACCCGTCTCGGGTCTCAAAACACCAGGCAGCAGGCAGCCGCCCTCGTGGCAGCGCCAGGAGCCACGCGGGGCGGGACGGTCACACCCCAACGGCCGCCGCCACCGCCCCGGGCGTCCGCCCGCCCCGCCCTGCTCCTCGGGCCCGGGCGCACCCGGCGAGCCGACCCGACACCCCCGCCTCCGCGCCCTTCCATGGCCCGAACCGCGTCCTCTTCCTCGTCGCGGGCGCCTTCCGCCTCGGGCCCCGCCCCCAGCTCCTCCCTCCCGCGGCGGCCAATCGTAGCGCAGCTTCTGGCCGCTTCCGCCCGGTCTCTAGGGAAACCAGGGGCCCGCCCCCAGCCGCCGCAGCCCTGGCGCCTGCGTGGTCTGGGCCGACTGGCCAGTTGCCCGGATGGACGCGCGGTGTGGGAATCGTGTGGATCCACGTGCGGAGGTTTCCTACCGCCCTGGGGAGGCCGGAAGGGAGGAGTTGCGATCCAAACTGCTCATTTCTTTCTTGAGGTCATGGGTGTTAGTGCCCTTTATCTTCACCCAGAGGCCGGCCAGTTCTGCGGGTCCATTGTTAGGAGCATCGCTACCATATAGGCCAGCGGTTCTCAACCTGTGGGTCGCGACCCCTTTGGGGGTCGAAAGACCCTTTCACAGGGATCGCCTAAGACCATCGGAAAACACATAGATAATTACATATTGTGTTTGGGATTAATCACTATGCTTTCATTATGTTAAATTTGTAACAATGAAAATACATCCTGCATATCAGATACTTACATGACGATTCATAGCAGTAGCAAAAATTACAGTTATGAAGTAGCCACGAAAATAATTTTATGGTTGGGGGTCACCACAACATGAGGAACTGTATTAAAGGGTCGCGGCATTAGGAAGGTTGAGAACCACTGATATAGACACTGAACGATTTATGGTGATGGGGGGTGGGGGAAAAGGGGGAAAATGATGGCAAGAGCAAAGGCGGCCATATAAACGAATATGATTAGCAAGTATGTGAAAGTTTATTGGCGTTTTGTTTGTTGTTTGATTCAAAGAGACTACCAGAATTGGAACCCCTGGAATTTTAAATCTAAACTGAATAGGGGAATGTGGAGAACGTGCGTGATACTAAAGTCCTAGCTCAGCACCTTGTTGGGTGCCTTTGGGCAGGTTATGTAACTCCTCTGCGCCTCCGTTTATCTGCTGTAAATAAATAAAAATCCTGGCCTGGCCCGTGGCTCACTTGGTTGGAGCATCTTCCCCTGCACCAAGAAGGTTCAGGTTCCATTCTTGGTCAAGGCACCTGCCTAGATCTCGGGTTCCATCTCCTGGGGGGGGGGGGCACCCAATCATGGTTCTCTCCCCACATTGATGTCTCTCTCTCCCCCTCACCCTCTCTCCCTCTCTAAAATCATTAAACATATCCTTGGGTGAGATTTTCAAAATTATTACAAATAACGTTCTGAGATTAAATGAAAACTAACATATATCTTAATATTTCCACGTATATCACCTGCCTTCTGTTAAGATGTCTTGTGTGCCTGTGTATGTGTGCGTTTCTTCCAAAAGAGGAAATTTGGAAATTGCTGTGTGCGTGTGTGTGTGTGTGTGTGTGTGTACACATATATACATACATTCAAACACGTTGTTCTTTTCACAGGATCTGCTCTTACAAATAGGATGTGAGAACCTTGAGGACACCTTTAAAGGACATGTTGATGAATCCATAAAGGAGAAGAAATAACAGGCAGAGCCCGACTCAGTGGTTCGGAGACCAAGTCTTCCTCTTAGACATCTGGACCAGTTCCCTGAAGGTCTCCATTGTAGGATCTAAGGGACTGATGTAAAACCCCACTGTTTTTTTTTTGTGAACGCTGTTTGATAAGTCCAGGTAAAGAGCTTTTGAATTAAGCGCCTCCTTGGCCACTAAGTGCTTTCAAGGTCCATACTGTAGAAACAGAGTGTTGTTTTTTCTATCCTCATGTCAGATGACCCAAACCATGGAAATACCATGCAGATAAACTGCTCCTCTAGAAGAGTCCTACGCTTCCTACACTCAACTTCAGAAAAAGTGAGTCAGCATGAAAAAAAACAACACACGTAATAAAGCCATCTTTCGTTAGTTTCATTTATTTTCCTGTCAAGTGTCAAATTGAAGGGTGGCTTTTCACTTAGTAGAATAATAGACAACCCTAGGGGAGGGAGCAGGGCCGGCTTGATGAGTGTGCAACCTGAGCAGGAACACAGAGCCCCATGCTGAGACGGGCCCCACACTTGGTTTAATATTCTGCCATTGTCATCTTGAAATGGTTAATATTTGAAAAAGGGAGCCCGCATTTCCGTTTTGCACTGGACCTTACAAATTATTTAGCCAGTGCTGGGAACAGAGAGAAGCGGCATAGAAAACGACACTTATAAAACACCGCACGTCAGGTACAAGGCTCAGAGCTTAAAACAATTATTTCATTCAATATGCCGCAGAGGGTAGGGATCATCATTCTCATTTTACCGAAGATAAAATAGGCCAGCAGACACTAAGCTGCTTAACTCGAGGTTATGCATCTAGTCACGGCAGATCCACTTTTCAGTTTTCCATGGAAGAGAATTCATTAGTTATGTTTCTCCTTTGAAGGAAATCTTTCCCTCTGCCCATTTTTGTTGGTGCTTCGAACACCAGATAACCTGGAATAGTGAGAGTAAACATTCCTCAAATATATTAAGAAGCATCAAAGACTCCGAGGAGCTAATATGTGTTGTTTTGTTGTGAGTTAGGGGAAGTAGGGGACTTTTTGGTTTGTTTATTTTTTAAATGCTATAACCTTCCCTCCCCAGTTTAATCAATAGGCTCTAAACTAAGATAATTTCAGGCAATAAATATGCTAAGGCTGGAAAATAATTGTATATTTAAGTGCAAAATCAAATGCCAGGCAGAATAAATGAAAGGTTTGCTTGAAACAATATTCATGGGGCAGCATGGGGTTTTAGAGTGTAGCTGGTGGACAAAGAAATGGGGGTGTGTGTGTTTTAGAGCTTCAGAAGTCAGGATACATTAAAAGTGACAAGCAGGAACACTCATGTCAGTGCAGGGTGCGAAGGTACCTGCTTCTCTCCTAAGTCCTGAATTGGCCACATGGGGTTCAGAGGACGGACTGTAGACAGCGTTCGAGGGCTTCGACATGAAGAGTGTGAGGGTATTTGTGAGTGTCTGTATTTCATGTTGGTGGGTGGCTAGGTAGTCAGAGGTTGACCATGGGGTCAAAGGGACAATTTGGATTGGCAAAAACACAGAGAGCTTGGTTTTGTAAGATCTTTGGCCTCGTGCAGTGACTCTCAGTCGGGGTCCATTTTGTTCCCTGGGAGATATGTGGCAATATCTTGAACCTTTCGTGGTCACATCGGGGAACTGGAGCTCTGCACTATGGCACCCGTGGGTGGAGGCCAGAGATATTGGTGAATATGCTACAGTGCACAGGACAGCTCTTCACCGTAAAAAATCACCACCCCAAAGTGTCAGTGGGGCCAAAGTTGGGGCGCTCTGGCCTAGTGGTGTTTATACCATCCTGCTCCCCACTCCCTAATGCCCTCCTCAGCTTAAGGTCCCCAGTTGTAATAAAGAATTGGTCTTCAGATATGTGCTTTTAATTATAAATGACATTTTTTAGAGAAAGGAGGATATAAGAGAGGGAGGCAAGTGTTATTTAATTGCTTTTCACTGTGGGAATCTACATTCTGAAACTAAAAAAGCAAATGAATGCATTTTCGAGAAAAGAGATTTAAGAAAAATACGCACACGTTTACGGAGCATGTGAGTTGCCCGTAGGGAGAAAGGCTAATGAGTCAGAAATAATTTACAAGGCTTAGATGCAGAAACCAGAAAACGCAGGAAGGCTTCAGGGGGTTGAAAGCACACTGTAATTATGATGCGCTGCTGTCCAATGTGCATGTCATGCAGTATTTAATAACTTTCTTCCAAGGATCTGAAACTCTGCATAAAAGCTTCAAATGTCTTGAAGAATCTCTCTCCCTCTCTCACTAGAGCTGCAGTTTCCAGCGTTCTTGGTGTAACCTAAAAATATGTGCTGCTTACCATGTGATTGTGGCTAACAGAAGGTGTAAGAAGCTGGCGTTTTTCTAACAGTCAGCTTCTCTGTGCTTTGACCTTTTTGTGGTTCTGCAGTTCTGATGAAAAGCCTGCATAGTCAATTTAGGAACAACCTTTAAAATGTTGCTTGTGAGGGTGTACTCGATGGACTTCGCCTCATCATTTTGCAGAGAGAGGTGGGAACTAATGTGATCACAGTACAAATCATTTGGTCCCAGGCTGTGAAGTCTGCAAACTTCAGTCACTGAGAAAAAGAGAAATACTTGATGTCATATAGAAAGTGGGAGCGGATTAACATAGGTCAGGTATACGGTGCTAAATTCATAGACATCTAACTTTAATGTAACAATTGTACGATCTCTTTCTGATTGCAAAAGTAGCTTAGAATTATTATCAATAATTTGGAAAACAGAAAGAAAATAAGCAACAGAAATAATCATAATAACCCATAATCCTGGTGCTCAGAGATAAGCACATTTTGCCTCTTTATAAGGCACAACTTAAAGTTTTTGTTTCATTTCACAAATAAATTTCTGTACCTATTTCTTTACCAAACCACAAAACCACTGTGAGATGCACTGCCTGAATAAACGACACAGATAAAACTTAATAGACTTGTTTTTGATGTTATTTGAAGGAAATGAATTAATATTGTCTCATCATCTCAGAAATGTTAATAATCTCAATTTTTCTGGTTTAGATTAATATAAACTCTACAAAGGAAAGTGTTTATATTTATAGGATTTATTTCTTGAAGTTGATTCAAAGACTCTATTAAAGTGCGTATTAATCCTGAAAGTACTGCTTGTGCCTCTGATAAAACAAAAAAATTTTTTCAGCCATCATTTAAGATGTTGTAGTGAGACAAAAAGGTATCAGGTACAAAGTGAAAATCCATCCTACTCCCCACTGCACTTTGAGATAACCACTGTTGACAATATATATTAATACTAGAGGTCCAGCGCCCTAAATTCGTGCGTGGGTACAGTCCCTAGGCCTGGCCTGCGATCAGGGCCATTTTCCCTGGCTGCCCGCAGCTGGCCCCGCCCCCTGCCGCCACCCACCCCCAGTTCCCCGTTCACTATCGGGTGATCAGAGCCTGCCGGCCAGCTGGGGAAAGGAACCAAGAGGTGGTCAGTGTGCCGCATAGTGACTAGTCGAGCGGTCATTCTGGTTGTTCTGCCATTAGGGTCAATTTGCATATTACCCTCTTATTATCTAGGATACTTTATCCGACTTCTTCTTGTAATAATATAGGTGGACATAGTGATAGTCATTTGTAATTCACATGGGTGGGATCATACTGTGCAGACTCTCTTCTTCACCAGGTTTTTTCGTGTACTTGATCTCGAACATCATTTGTCTTCCCTGCAGGAAGATCTACTGCATTCTTTTAATGGATGCACTGTTTTACCAATTCCATACTGATAGACACTTACTCCTGATCTTTCGCTGCAGTTAACATCCTTGTACACTTAGTATGTCTTTGTGCCCTTCTTCAGGAGTCTGATCCCACCCTTCTCTTGGACAAAGCTAATCTCCTAAAATTTGGTAAGAATATTATCTGTATCTTTTTAATTAATATGAATCATATGAAAAATAAAATCCA
Source organism: Myotis lucifugus (assembly GCF_000147115.1). Lineage (NCBI taxonomy): Eukaryota > Metazoa > Chordata > Mammalia > Chiroptera > Vespertilionidae > Myotis > Myotis lucifugus. The sequence continues at coordinate 226,761 of NW_005871382.1, forward strand.
GAAAAATTATTAAGAAGTCAATGGTAGCCCTGATTGGTTTGGCTCAGTGGATAGAGCGTCGGCCTGGGGACTGAAGGGTCCCCGGTTCGATTCCGGTCAAGGGCATGTACCTTGGTTGCGGGCACATCCCCAGTGGGGGGGTGTGTAGGAGGCAGCTGATCGATGTTTCTCTCTCATCGATGTTTCTGACTCTGTCCTTCTCCCTTCCTCTCTGTAAAAAATCAATAAAATATATTTAAAAAAAAAAAAGAAGTCAATGGTAACGATACCTGAAACCAGAGTTGCTCAATCTCCAATCCATCGTAGGTGTTAGAAATGGAGCACTACCCATGAGCTCTCCCACCATGTCTGACATGGCTCCCAGTATAGATAGCAACTATCCAAGAATAAGAGCAATTGGTTCATTTTGGTGTCACTTGGGCAGTTACATTCACTCAGATAATGGCATCTGTTACCTTCACTTGTGTAATGACAAAATGACAAATTAATAAATAATCCAATCCACCGTAGAAAATATCCTGGTTTTGGATTTACACAGAATTACAAAATCAATACCTACTTAAGACATTTTTTTAAATGTTGACTACCTTCATGGAGTTACAGATCAAAGTCAGGAAAGACAAAGGAAGACAGGAACTGCCACAGACTGGAGGACACTAAGAAAATATAACAAATAAATGGAAGGTAGGATCCTGGTTCATATCCTGGGACACTGGGAGAAAACTGGTGAAATTGGAATAAGCTTTGTAGTTTAGTTAATAACTTTGTACTAATGTTATCTCTTGCTTTGGATAATTATAGTTATGTACGTTGTTAACCTGAGAGAAACTGGGTAAAGTGTAAACAAACTATTTTATGAACTACTTTTGCAACTTCTGCAAGTCTGTAATTATTTCAAAAGATTTTTAAAAATTGCATTGGAAAATTCCTCAGGAAGTTGTTACTTCAGAGAGAGAGAGAGATAATATTTCTCAATGATTCCCACAGAGCCAGTTTTTACTCCAGCTTCAAAACAGAGCACTCTTTCTTCCGTTGAGCAGCAGATAAAGTACAGCTGCTGGCTTGTGCTTTAGGAATATTTTGTACCAGAAATATATATCTTAAGATACAAGAATTAAACTTGGTACAGCAAAGTGTTCATACTTTGAGAGGCCCATGGGAAGTGAGGCCAATTGAGACAAAGATTTATATTTCTCATCTGATATTTGGGCTAGAATATTTGCTTGTTGAATGGAATATTGAGCTAAGTTGACTAGATAATTTAGAATTGGGGAATTTTTTCTCTTCCCATTATTTTTCTTTCTCTTTTTTAATGTTTTTTTTTTTAAAATTTTATTTTAGGGAGAGGGAGAGAGAGAGATGTGAGAAACATCGAAAGGCAGCCTCCTGCACCCCCCACTCCTCACCCACAATGTGCATGTGCCCTGATCTGGAATTGAACTAGCGACCTTTCAGTGCATGGGAAGACATTCAACCAATTGAGCCACACCAGCCAGGGCTATTTTTCTTTCTTGTTAAGTACATACAGTTAAATTTGAATAAGTAAAATGTAGAAAATCATGTGACTTCACTGTACTCCAATGGAGAAAGTAAATAAGAACTTTGCTAAAAGGGTGACAGGAGAATTCGTTCTTTGAGATTACCTCGTAACGTAAGTGATAATCATTAAAAGGAAGTCCTTTCATTAGTTAACCCATTATACCCTGTTTTATAATTACGTTCAGTAATCATCTACCACATGCTTGCCCATTCATCTATCTCTAGTCTAATACATAGCTCGACAAGGAAATGTCTTCCTTAGTTTTTGTTGAGGGAATGGAGGCTCAGACAAGCTAGTAACTGGCTGACTCTAGGCTTCAAACTCAGATTGGACTGTCTCCAAATTTCTATTTATACTGGTTAACTTTGCAACAAATTCTACACTTAATGAATTATGCCATAGTAAGATTTCAGTATATTTCTTTTGACATATTTGAACTATCCTGTTAATTTTAAGAGGAAATGTGATATTTAATTTGAAAATTATCATGTATAATTAAATTTTCTTTCTTTTTTTTTTTTAAAATATATTTTATTGATTTTTTACAGAGAGGAAGGGAGAGAGATAGAGAGTTAGAAACATCGATGAGAGAGAAACATCGACCAGCTGCCTCCTGCACATCTCCTACTGGGGATGTGCCCGCAACCCACGTACATGCCCTTGACTGGAATCGAACCTGGGACCCTTGAGTCCGCAGGCCGACGCTCTATCCACTGAGCCAAACCGGTTTCGGCAAATTTTCTTCAACATATAGATATATATATGAAAATCCAAGGTCTTCTAAGTTAAGTTACTAGGTTTTGTTAGTAACAGAATGTATTTAGTTAATAAATTATATATTTCGTAAGTACATTAACTTAACTATATTAAGAGCCTAGAGTACCTTTTAATAATGTATAGTACTTCAGTACACTAAATGTGTTTTTTAAAAGCCAGAAGAAAATATCAGTAATCTAAAGGAGTACCCAAAGTTTACTGTAAAAGTCTTGGGCCCTTTGTTTACCATTCGGAATTACAGTGAAAAATTCATGATAATATCCTTGGCACAAAGTTACCCTTTCAAAGCAGAGATAAATAATCAGCCCCATTCTGATCTCACTGAGAAGTCCTACTAAGAAATTGAATTATGGATTTTGGGAATGGAAAATATTATTCAGATGAGCTTTTATTCTGGAATGCAGATGCTCTATAATTGGATTGGTAGGCAAAGATCATCCCCTCGATAAAGAGAAAAAGAAAACTTTGTGGCTGTTGTTGCTTTCACCTTACAATTAAAAGCGACATAATTAGATACTGTACGTTAGCACCCTGTTATAAGATACAGGTTTCAACCTATCCCTTATGTCATGAAACCAACGAGTTTCATTCCCTGCTCCCAGCAGCCCTTTTCAGTGAAGCTGAAACGCATTATAAGGGGTTCTGAGATGCTCTTTGCCCGAGCAGACACTGTTCTCTCAAACTCTCTGATAAACAGAGCACATCAACACTCCTTATTTAAGTTTTCCAAACTACAGCATGACCTAGCTCAGTGGTCGGCAAACCGTGGCTCGCGAGCCACATGCGGCTCTTTGGCCCCTTGAGTGTGGCTCTTCCACAAAATACCACGTGCGGGCACACACGTATAGTGCGAAGTTGACTTAAAACTTTAAGTAAAGTTTATTAATTTTAGGGAACGTTGTGGAGTGAAAGAAGATGTAGTGTCGAGGATTGAGAAAAGTATGTCGAGATGGTTTGGACATATAGAGAGGATGAACGAATGGATATAGACGAAACAAGTATACAAGACGAGTGTGGATGGGAGAGTTGAAAGGGGTCGACCTCAGCGAACGTACCTTAATCATATTGAGGACGTTTTTAGCAAAGGCCAGCTTAGGAGTACCCTAATTAAGTTAATAACAATGTACCTACCTATATAGTTTAAGTTTAAAAAATTTGGCTCTCAAAAGAAATTTCAATCCTTGTACTGTTGATATTTGGCTCTGTTGATTAATGAGTTTGCCGACCACTGACCTAGCTGATCATTGTTTCTTAAACGTTCCTGATCACAAGAACCATCCAGGTGCCAGTTTAAAATACCTTTTCCTAGGCATGTCATCTGCAAATTCTAATTTAATAGTTTGGGGTGGAGCCTGAGGACCTAAATTTTAGACAAATGTCACAGGTGAGCAGGCATATTTGAGGGACAAATTTTAAAAAATAAAGTATCTGTTACTCCTATAGAATGTTATTAATGACAACTGGAAAGAGTAGGAACGTTGCTATTAGACAAATTTCAGGCTTCCTCATTTACAAATTTTTTAATTTCTCCTTCAATGTCTGTTTTAAAGGTAATCATAATATCTGTCTCTCAAATGTATTGTAAGTATTAAATATGAAGGAGCTGGGCTCTTGCTACACATTGTGTGGTCTGTGGACCAGTCAGTAGCAGTCACGAAAAGTTGTTAAAAATGTGAGACTCTCAGGTCCTGCCCCAGACCTGCTGAATGGGAATAGGCATGTTAAGAAGAAGAAGAAGAAAAAAGTAACTATGTATGGTGATGGATGTTAGCTTAATATATTGTAGTGATCCTTCTGCAATATATACAAATATGGAATCATTATATTGTACATCCGAATCTAATATAAAATGTCAATTATATGTCAATAAAGGGGGGAATAAAAGCAAATTAAGTCTCCTTCCCAAAAAGAAGATGCCTGGATGATTCATATGCACATTAAAGTTGGCCAAGCGCTGACCTGGTCAATGAGGAAGTATACAGGAAGTGCTAGGTTCTTTCCTTTTCATTATATTCACTGCACTAATACTTTCAATTCAACTGGGACTCATTGACTGTCACCACCAGTTCTCACTGTTGGTTTAAACCCATCAGGTCCACTTCCAGCCCTTGCACAGTGGAAAGGCATTCACGAATAAACAGATGCATGGGCTGGAGGTTCAGCTACTGCAAAAGGTCACTGAGGATTTCATGTTCGGGGGTGAAGATGATAATTCGCATTTTTTAGTCTTCTCTAATGATTATTTCTGAACTGGTATGTGCCTCGCTAATACTTTCCTACATAGCTTTCATACCATTTAGCAGTTGATTCTAGCAGGAGAGGCCTACAGCTAATAACTAAACTGGTCACTGCTTGAACAAAAATTTGAGGAAGGTTTCATAAAGACCTTGAGTTTTTTTTTTTATCTTGTTTTGTTTTCACTTTGAGAGTTTATTATTGAGCCCTGCAGAGTCTGGAGAGGAGAATTAGGTAGAACCTGTCTTACTGCATCAAAGACATTTTCAGTAATTGCCTGCATTGAGATGTACAGTACATGTTAGTACATGACAAATGAAAATGAAGGCGATATTTTAAACGCTGGGGGTGCACTCAGGAAACCATGAAAAAAAGGCTGGTTGCTGCAATAATATTTTAGCCGGAGTGCTTTTATTAAAACAGCAAATACATTTTGTTTGATGTTTAAAAGTAAATATTTATTTTGGGAAATAGACTTTATAATTCTAATTTAAACTTTAGAATTTTAATCTAATTCTCAGATTTTATTATCCTTATTATCTCATTGAATTCTCACATTGACAGATATTCCACAAAAATTTCTGGTGTTTCTTAAAAAGTGTGCCCCCCAGAAGGACTTACTGAAATCTGGTGTTTTAAGTGTTCCACTGCTATCAGCATAACTAGGTACTTAATATTAATAAAGGGAAGAAAGCAAAGAGAAGTCAGACGTTGCAAGCATGGTTACCTGGGAAGCTTCACCAGGAATCTACAGCTTCACACAACATTCTTCCTCCAAGGGAATGAACACCCCGCTTCCCGTACCCAGTACTGGATTGTTGGAGGCAGAAGGGAGAGATAGGCACATGTGCAGTAGAAGTCAGGGTGGCACAGGGGAGGTGTGTGCCTGAAGTCTAGTCTGGGGAACAATGGATTGCCTGGGGGGTGGACCCCACCAGAAACACGTGAAATCTTGGAAAGTTAATTGGTTAAAGAAGCTCTTGGTTGAAATTTCCGAAGAGTTCCCTCTCTCTTGTTCTCTCTTGCTCCATGACCTGCATTCTCCTGTACATTCACCCATTCTTTCTCCATAGCCATGAGGCCTTAGCAGCCACATGGTCCATGGCTGTGCAGACTCCACACACAGGTTGTTTGACTGGACTGGACTTTAATATGGAGCAGAAACTATGGGCAGTAGCCTTTATTTTGGCCCTAGTGAAGACAAGATTGGACTTCTTCTATGATGGGACGGCTGGAAAGGGGACATTGGAAAGCCAGGGGTTTATTTCCACCTGAATAAATATTAGCCATCCTCCCATGCATGTCTCAGGAAATTCTTTTCCTTGAGACATTGCAAGAACTCTATCATGGATCTGTTCCTTATACAAATACTCGTTTTGATTTTTCTTTTTAAACTGGTGAACACCTATTCTCAGAGGCTTCTGATTACACTGTGTTCTGCAGCTAAGCCTGCAGCCTGACTCCAACCACAGCCACACCTCTCCCATTTTCTGGGCTCTTGGAGAAGGTGGTAAGGTGTGTTTTCTTTTATTATTCCTAACTTCTGGAGAAAGATCTGAGTCGTGAGAGAGTAGAGCACCACGTTGGGTATGCCTGGAATTCCACACAGTAGGTCTTTGAATTTAATGACCATTCTTTGCCATATTGTGGAGGAAAAGCTTATTCATCTCCATTTCAATGAGATAGATGCAGCAAAGGAAATAAGACATGCCTTGTTTGATTTTGAGAAAGTAAAGAAGGAAGAAGCTTCTTTCACTAAAATCAATGGGTCATTGAAGAATTAGGGCTTCAAGAAAAGGACTTTGTACCTAAACTCACAATATAAACCATCCTTCATGTTATGGGTTGAATTGTGTTGAATTCATATGTTGAAGTCCTAACCCCCAGTACATCAGAATGTAGCCTTATTTGGAGATACAGTCTTTACAGAATTAATCAAGTTAAAAAGTCACTAGGTAGGTCTTTAATCCAATATGACTAGTGTCCTTATAAGGAAAGGCAATTCCAACACAGACACTCATAGAGGGTGGATGATGTGAAGATAGCCATCTACAAGTCAAGAAAAGGGGCCTGGAACAGATCCTTCCCTCACAGAAGGAACTAAACCTTGCTGGCATTGATTTTGGGATTCTAGCCTCAAAAACTAGACAATAGCCCTACCTGGTTTGGCTCAGTGGATAGAGCTTTGGCTTGCCAACTGAAGGGTCCTGGGTTCGATTCTGGTCAAGGGCACATGCTGAGGTGCAGGCTTGATCTCCAGTTGGGGGCGTGCAGGAGGCAGCCAGTTGATGATTCTCTGTCATCATTGATGTTTCTATCTCTCCCTCTCTGAAATCAATAAAAATATATTAAAAAACAAAACAAAACTAGACAATACATTTGTTTGAGCCACAGTTTGTAATACTCTGTTATGGCAGTCCTAGTGACAAAATGTACTTCATGAGTCATTGGGAAGGGAAAACAGCAGTGGACGTTGTATCTTTCAGGATTGGGGCAGCTAAGCTATCTGTTTATTATGTGCTTAGAGTATTAAAAAAGTACAAGACTACTGATTTAGTTTTTTTTCTCTCTATTTTAACCTTGTCTTCTTTTTAGACTGATGATAATAACTGTGTGTACATTATCGTTATATTGCCACAGTTCAGGAATGCTTTCACCTGTATAATTTCATTGTCAGTATGAAGTAGTTCCTCATTCATTAACTCTGCTGATCTTCAAAGAAAACTTGAGCCAGACAGGAGCTTTTCAGATCACCCTCAAGAGTGGGGCCAAGTACCAGGACAGAAACACCCCTATTACCTTCCGTCTATGACCTCTGCTGATGTCCCCATATCCTTATGGAACTGGGTGGGATTTTATTCCCCAATCAGGAATAATTGCGGCAGATAACAATAGAAAGCAGAAAGTACCTGTTCTGGATTGTGCAGAAATTGGTTATCTGGTGAATCAGGGAAGAGGTGGAACTAAGGCCAACCTTACAAGGAGAAGGTGAAATCCGAGGAGCACATCACAGACGTCACGTCCTTCCAATATCTCCAAGTCCTGCCCAAATGCCTGAAATTCCCACTCCTGGGAAAGGTTCTTGTAGGGGACCCTTATCTACACAGAAGTCACTGGGATTTCTGAAATGTATAATTTTTACTGGTTTTTATATCACACAGGAGGTGGCAAACTTTTTCTCTAAGGGCCAGATAAATATCGAGGCTTTTCAGACATAAGGTTTCTTGGTGTCTCTCACAACTATTCAGGGTTGCTGTTCTAAGTGAAAGCCGTCACAGCCAGCACATAAACATGGCGGTGGCTGTGCTCCAAACAAGTTGTATACTAGTAGACACTGAAATGTAAATTTCATGTAATTTTTATGCGTCAAAAATTATTCTCCCCCCCACCCCCCCCACACAACCATTTAGAAATATAAAAATCATTCTAAACTCATGGGTGCTACAAAAACAATCTGTAGGCTGGATTTGGCTCATGGGTCCTGCTTTGCCAACCTCTGATATAACATAGTTCTCCACCAAACAGTGGAAACCCGTGAATTCATATTTGAAATAATTCTTAAAGGTCATCTAGTTCGATGACTTTGAGGGGAAAACTGTTTAGAAGCAGTAGGGACCTTTCTTCAAATAGAACTACTCAGTACATCCTCCCAAAACAGAAGCTGCTCCAGTTGAATGGGTGCAGGATGGAAGGCAGGCCGAGAACAGCTCTGGCTTTGCTCTTTTGGGCTTGAAATACTTTTCCAGAATCCACACAACAGTCTTAAAATCACTAATTTAGTCTAAAACCACAGATTTTCAAGGAGTAGTCCAAGATGTCATAGCTACTTAGGACAAATGGACACTATAATGCAGGTCTATTGATCTGTTTATGAAATAGAATATGAAGTCTTTCTCAGCTCTATTACGAATCCTGCTACATTATTTAATTGCTAAGTAACTATGCTCCTATTGCCCTCCCCCTTTTTATTAACTTTTTATTGTGAAATAATTTTAGACCTACAGAAAAGTTGTAAAAATAGTAGCTAGTATTCTCATATATAGTAGGAAGAACTCTCCTGTATGCTTTCCCCAGATTCATTAATTTTTAAAAAAATATTTTTTTTTTATTGATTTCAGAGAGGAAGGGAGATGGAGAGAGAAAGATAGAAGCATCAGTGATGAGAGAGAATCATTGATTGGCTGCCTCCTATATGCCTCCTACTGGGGATCAAGCCTGCAACCCAGGCATGTGCCCTGACTAGAATCGAACCATGACCTCCTGGTTCATAGGTTGATGCTCAACCACTGGGCCATACCGGCCAGGCTATTAATTTTTAACATTTTGCCATGTACATATATACACACATTATTTTTTCTGAACTATTTCAGTAGGTTCCATATATCATGCCCTTTACACTTTAATATTTTGGTGTGTATCTTCTCAATTTTATCACTCATTTTGGCATATAATTTTGCAGCCATAAGCCTTTTTTATTGCAATTTAACCATCAAGTTTCTATCTTTTCCTAGTCTTAATTCTTTCCAATATAGTACCTATTTATTTATTTTTTGTATGCTATTGATTTTCAAATATTTTTTGTCTATGATTCTCTCATTGTACCTGGCTAAGTAGTGAGAGTTTCCCAATTCCTTGTCTTCCTCATGGCTTTTCCCCCTGCTGTTCCCTGTACCTTATCTCTACATTTCTGGTAAGGAGTGGCCATAAGTGAATCATAGCTTTGCTGGACACTACGGCCTCAGATTTACCCACCCAGAGCTCAGCAGTTATCTTTTAATCCCTCATAATTACCCCTATATTCATATCACAATAGAGCACTGGTCATTTGGTTACTTTTATTTCTGATGTTTACTTTTATTTTGAGTTTAGAGTGGTCTGAGTAACTAAGGGAAATATCACTAGTAGAAGTACGTAATTCATGCATATCATTATTGATTCCAAACAGTTTTGCTTTCTCTCGTGTTTTTGTGCAGTTTACTCAGGAATTTGCTGAGAAGACCTGAGTTCATGTTCCAGTTCTGCTATTTATCAGATAGGTTATCTTGGCCAATCACCTAATTTTCCACAACCGCATCTAAAATGATACCTAACCTCTCTGTCCTGCAAGGACTTGCCGTGTATCCATCAGGGGTTCTTTTGAGGATAAAATGATAAAGTATATGTGAAAGAGCTTTTTAAGAAACAGCTGAGTATTTCAGAACAGTATATATTTCAAGTATTCAAAGTTGGAAGGGGTCATAGAGATTATCCAGGCCAACCGGGTCATTTTCCAGATGAGGGAGCTAAAATCCAGAAAGATTAAAACACTTGTTCACACTCAGTGAGCTGTTTGGCAGAACCAGGTTTCCTGGTTCCTAAACCAGTGCTTTTCAAGTCTCAGCAAACTGTCTTCCTAGACAGAGTCTGTCTCTTAGGCTGCTCTCCTTCATCCTCCCACAGGATGCTGTGATGTGAAAACACAACCCCGAGAGTCAAATATTTTAAAAGTACCAATTGTGTAGAGTTTAAATAAATAGACAAGTTTCTATCTCTCTCTTCCCCTCTCCCTTCCTCTCTGAATTCATTAATAAAAATATATTAAACAAACAAACAAAAGACATTGGACAACATGAGAAGAAAATGGGCAAGAGATTTGAACAGGTACTACACAAAAAAAGATGCTTAACATCATTAGTCACTGGGGAAATGTCACTTAAAACCACTACACACCCATTATAAACACTAAACTTCTGAAGACTGACTATACCAAGAGTAGATGAAGATGTAGAGCAACTGGAATTCTCACACATTGTTCATGGGAATGCAAAATGGTGGAATGACTTTGGAAAGCTGTGGGGCAGGTTCTTAAAATGTTAAACATAACGCCCATGTGTTATTCCATTCCTAGATATTTACCCTAGAGAAATGAAAACATATACCCACATGAAGACTTGTATGTGAAAGCTCCGATCAGTTTTATTTTGAATCGTCAAAAATTGGAAACAACACAAATGTCCATTAAAAATGACTGGATAGCTGAAACCGGTTTGGCTCAGTGGATAGAGCGTCAGCCTGCGGACTGAAGGGTCCCAGGTTCGATTCCGGTCAAGGGCATGTACCTGTGTTGCAAGCACATCCCCAGTGGGAGATGTGCAGGAGGCAGCTGATTGATGTTTCTCTCTCATCGATGTTTCTGACTCTCTATCTCTCTTCCTTCCTCTCTGTAAAAAATCAATAAAATATATTTTTAAAAAAATGACTGGATAGCCCTGACCGGTGTGGCTCAGGGGATAGAGCGTCGGCCTGCGGACTGAAGGGTCCAGGGTTCAATTCCAGTCAAGGGCATGTACCTTGGCTGCGGGCACATCCCCAGTAGGGGGTGTGCAGGAGGCAGCTGATCCATGTTTCTAACTCTCTATCCCTCTCCCTTCCTCTCTGTAAAAAAAATCAATAAAATATATTTTAAAAAAAATAAAAAATAAAAAAAAAATGACTGGATAAAGAAATTGTGATACATCCACATGGTGGAATACTATTCAGCAATAAAAAAAGAATGGATGGTTGATGTTCACCACAGCATGGATGCATCTTAAAAGGAGTAGCTGAGTGAAAGAAGCCAGACAAATAAGAGCACATACCAGATAACACCATTTATATAAAGTCCCAGGATATGTTAATTAATCTGTAATGACAGAAAGTAAATCATTGGTGCTCTGAGGAAGGGGGTGGAAGCAGGGAGGGATTACAAAGAGGCAAAGAAAGCTTTTGAGGCTGATGGAAATGATCATTATCTTGACTGCGGGATGTGCAAATTCTAGCTGCTAGGTGTGTGTGGTTTGGTGCATTTATATTACACTCAGTAAGACCGAGGGGAAAACACCTTGAGAAACCTAACACTTTAGGACATTTGCATTTAGGCTCTTTTTCCTGGCCGCATTCCAGGGGACGCAATTTTTGTCACTTAGGAGGCATACGGGTATACCAAGGAATGTTCTGTGTTTGGGAAATTGTATCGTGGGTTTTATGCAGCCTACAGTTAACGAAAACTACAGTTGACAGTTGAAAGAATGACATTGCGTGGTAAAGTGCCTATCATCAGATCTTGGTGGTAGGAGGCTTACTTATTCAGATATGAGTCTTACTCAGTGACACATGACGGGCTATTGTGTGTCTTTGAAGGAGAGCAGGAATGGAGTTTTGATCAGGTACAATGAACCCTGAGCTGGAGGCGGTGATGCCAGAGTGGGTGGATCTATAAATGCTCAAATTATATATCAGCTCCATAAGTCCTATTAAAGAAAGAGGGGAATTAAATTACTACTTAATTAGGTTCATTTACCAACTGTAGATCCAGCCCTCCCAATACTATCTTGTTCAAACTCTTCTGTGGCTTTCAAACCTTCTTAAAGTCATAGACTCTTTAATCACACAAAATCCCGCTCACAACACCACCCTAATGTAGATGAAAAAGATGAAACTTAGGACCACATATTTATTTTATAAGGTTATATTTTAAATTCTTATCAATAAGTGCAATGTAACTAGAGAATAGTAACCTAATAGTTGCCATGTAGGTTTTGTGGACAACGCTTGCTGATATATCAACCTCAGTATCCATTTCTGTATCTTGTTTGGTTTGCAGAGTTTTCAGAAATTACACATTCATAAAGATAAGCAATTTCAATTGGTATATGTTTTAAAATCAGTGTCCATTGTAAACTGAATATACTCTTCAATTAAACTGACCCAGAAGCTTGAGAGAACGTTAATAAATGTTTGCCTCTAAGAGGAATCATTAATATCAAATAACTGCTTTCATCTCTTACCAAAAAACGTAGGCAAGAAGCACCGAAAATATTCAGTAAGTGTTAAAATGATTTAATATGAACATATCACAACTTAATCTGCTGTGCATTTACTTGTTATTGCACAACTTTTACTCCATGGTAAGCACACAGAATGCAGACGTACCTGAGCCTCTCCTGATATTTCACAATAGTGCATACATGTCGTAACAGTGTTTTTACTTATACAATTTTATGTGTTCAGACATGTGAAGCTCTAAGTGAAAACTGAATAGAGAAAAAGCTGAGTCAGAACCAAGTAACGAACTCAATAGCCAGTGAAACAATACAAGTTCAAGTATCTAATCCAGATCAAGATGAAGGGGTTTTGTAGATGCAATTAATGTCCCTGATTAGTTGGCTTTGAGTTCATCGAAAGGGAGATTATCCTTGGTGGCCTGACTTAACCAGGTGCACCCTCTAAAAGAAGGTCTAGCCAAACCGGTTTGGCTCAGTGGATAGAGCGTCGGCCTGCGGACTGAGGGGTCCCGGGTTCGATTCCGGTCAAGGGCATTTACCTTGGTTGCAGGCACATCCCCAGTAGGAGGTGTGCAGGAGGCAGCTGGTCGATGTTTCTCTCTCATTGATGTTTCTAACTCTCTATCCCTCTCCCTTTCTCTCTGTAAAAAATCAATAAAAAATATTTTAAAAAATAAAATAAAAGAAGGTCTAGAGATCAGAAGCAGAAGCCAGAGACTCTTCTGTGGGTCTTAAATAAATTGGCCAACCTAAGTTCTACAGCTACATGGACGGAATACTGCTACCAAGCACCTGAGCTTGGAAGAAGAACCAAGCCTCAGACAGACCCTGGCCTCAGGAAATCCTTGAATTCGCCAAGAGCAGAGGACCCAGTTAAGCTGCGCCCCATGGCAACTGTGTGATAACGACTGTGTGTTCTTTTTAGAGGCTACCTTTGTGGTAATGTGTTATCCAGTAAGAGAAAATGAATGCAGGTGCTTTATTCCCAAGCAAATAAGTACTGTGAACGCTTTAGGGCTATCATTCAGTGTGAAAAATTCTTTAAGCTCAAAGAGATGTAGCTGAAAGTAATTTCAGATCAGAAAACTCAGGTAAGCTAAAGAAAACACAGTATGAAGAGTCATTCAAAATTATATAGTAAGAATCTGAGGAAGGTAGTAGATACCATCCTAAGCTCCATGCAAATATGAGTTAAGCCAACTTAAGATGGCCTCCAATGAATTAAAAGTTGATTTATAACATAATTGACTGTGTTTTACTATCATTAAAAATTTTTAGCTTATAGACTTGAAAATATATATGAGTTATAAAGGCAAAAAATACATATAACTTTACAGTGGAGGAGCTTGCCAGACACCACCTTAACCAAGTGACCAAAGTCAACATCACCAGTAATGGGGCACATTGGAACCCTGTGTCAGGGAACAGGACGCAATGAGAAGAACACAGCATCGCTTCCGCAATGTCCCTGCCCAAGATGCACCTTACCTAAATTTAATTATGAGGAAACATCAGACAAACCCCAATAGAAGGACATTTTACAAAATAACCAACCTCTTCTGTGGCCAACCTAAGTTGAGATTTCTCTCCAAAAGCTTCAAGGTCATGAAAAATCAACAAAACACTGAAGAATGTTCCACAGTTGAAGGAGACTAAAAAGACACGATAGCCAAGTGCCCTGATGATTTTGGACTAGCTCCTTTTGTGATAAAGGACATTGTTGGGAGAAGTGGCAGGACTTGAATGGGAGTCTGAGGAGTATGGTCATAGATCAATGTTAGTTTCTCGATTTTCATGGTTGTCTGGCTGTTCTAGAGGAGAATGTCCTCATTTGTAACAATTACACATTAAAGTACTTGGGGTTATAGGGCATCATATTAGCAATTTACTTTCAAAGAGTGAGGCCCACCTGGTGAAGCATTTGACATGTAATCAATTGAAGGGCTTTGTCTGATTAAGATACAGTGAGAAGGTACCTTAAGAACCTAAGAAGGGTGTTGTCTGATCAAAATGATAGAGAAAACATCAGGGAGTGTGTGCTGAAAACTCTAGTGATTATATTATCACTAGAGGCCTGATACACAAAATTTGTGCAAGGGGCTCGGCCCTTGCAGCCGAGGTGGCTGCCTCGGCCCTTGCAGCCCTGGCTTCATCCAGAAGGTCGTCCGGATGGTCGGTCATTCTGCTATTCGGTCAGCTGTCCAGTCTAATTAGCATATTATGCTTTTTTAGTTCAAGGAAGAGAAGTCAGTAGTTTGGGTATTGTGCTGCTTCTATGGGGGTGAAAATGACATATGGCTTGATCTGCCTCTGGTTATGAAGAGAACTTTAATGGAATATTAAAATTTGACAGTGTGATTATCTCTTTTATTACTACAAAACAATTATTTCAGCAGGGACATGCAAAAATTCCACCTGCAATGACCCCCCCCCCCCCCCAATTCATGTGAATTTTGAATGATTAAACAGCACATACTCTAAAATGAGATTTCTCTGGCAAAGAAAATTCACATTCTCATGATGGTAACAAGAGGTTCACATTCCAAAGTATGTTCAGAGATTATTCCCTTATCTCATCTGTTCCATGATAAAGTAAGGTTAGGCAAAAATGAGACCTTGAGTCAGCAGGCCGGCGCACTATCCACTGAGCCAAACCGGCTAGGGCTGGACATTACATTATCTTTCTTACTCCTTTTCTTATTTCTCAATTGAATTCACAACTCAAGAATGGTAGAGGGGTGCTTGGCCTTGGGCCCCTCAAGACTTGAAAAGTAGCCGAAACCGGTTTGGCTCAGTGGATAGAGCGTCGGCCTGCGGACTGAAAGGTCCCAGGTTCGATTCCGGTCAAGGGCATGTACCTGGGTTGCGGGCACATTCCCAGTGGGAGATGTGCAGGAGGCGGCTGATCGATGTTTCTCTCTCATCGATGTTTCTAACTATCTCTCTCCCTTCCTCTCTGTAAAAAATCAATAAAATATATTAAAAAAAAAAAAAAAAGACTTGAAAAGTAGACAATGAATTTTTTTTTTCCATCTGGAGAACTGCTATAGGGTGTCTATAGTAGGATGACCTTGCCAATGTTGCGTAAGCCATGCTGGCATCTCAGGGTGGGAGTTAGCTCCTGTGGTTAAATCTTCTAAGTAGGCGACGTTGCCAAAGGAGAGCATGCAGAATGGAAGACAAGGTACCTAAGGGTAGAACCTCAAAGAACACCATCATTTGAGGAACTATCCAAGGAAGAATATACATGAAGGCAACTGGAAAGTAATAGATAGGAGAATCAGAGCGTTTGATGTTTCATAAGTCAAAGAAGGAAAGAAGTTCAAGAAGTAAGGCATCACCAGAGGTGAATATTAATTTTATTACATAGGAAGAAAGGATATGCAAATTAGGGCACTTTTTCTCAAACTTGAGAAAATACATACTCCTTTTACAAGGAAAAAATCACTAAGGACTACCACCCCTCCATGCTGAGTTAAATTATTGTTCTAATGTTACTTAAACATGTGAAAATATGAAACTTGTTTCAACTTCATTATACTTCTGGTTTTTATGTAATTAAAAATTAAACAAATTTATGTTAAAAACAAGTAAATTATCAAATAAATAGTCATCAAATTAAATAAATTTACTATTCGGAATGGTCCCCCCCCAGAAGCCAAATCACTCATCCCAAAGTGAATATGGTACAAATTGCCACTAGTCAGATAGTTTATTCCTGTTTTTCAAAAATTTTGTGGAATATATATCATGAAAGACTTAACACAAAATGAGACTCTATTTCTAAACAATTATTCCTGAGTTTGTATATTTACCTGCACTTACATATTTGTCTTTGACTTGAAATAACTTGACCCCTCCCCATATTCTATGAAATTTCATACACATACGTATATCTCAATGTCTTTTTTAAAAAGTTTTTACATATTTTTATTGATTTCAGAGAGGAAGTGAGAGGGAGAAGAGATAGAAAAATCAATGATGAAAGAGAATCATTGATTGGCTGCCTTCTGCACGCCCCACACTGGGGATTGAGTCTACAATCCAGGCATGTGCCCTTGACTGGAATCAAACACGGGACCCTTCAGTCGCCTAAGACCATCGGAAAACACATATATAACTACATATTGTTTTTGTGATTCATCACTATGCTTTAATTATGTTCAGTTTGTAACAATGAAATTGGGGGTCACCACAACATGAGGAACTGTATTAAAGGGTCGTGGCATTAGGAAGGTTGAGAACCACTGACTTAGAGGCAGCAGCAAGTTCACGGGTGAAGAAACCAGAGACAGTAGGAGCAAGTTTGAAAACAGTTAAGCAGACAAGCTCTCAACTGAGACGGATGTGAGACATTGGGAAAGCCACTTACCGCAGGAGGCGTCCTGGCGAGATTATTGTCTGAGTTACTCAGTTACGGCTCCTCCTCCTCCTGCGAACAGCAGCCATAGTCAGCCCTTATTCCTCCTGGATCATGTGTCCTAGACTTCTGGTGCTTTGCAGAGACAATTAAGGTTTAAAACCACCGTTTAGCCTGTTAAATGGTGTCTTAGGGCCTTGAAACCTAAAGATCGTTTTCTTTCTACTGGTAGAACTGTGTTTCCTATTTTAGGAAGTTAGATCAAATAAGCATCTCCCCATGTCTTAATCCTAAATACTTAAGAGTACCAGCCACTTGCCTATGGCTGACGTAACAACTAGCAGAAAATTAAAAAAAAAATGTATCAGACACTGTCTTCGGAAATAATTTCCTTTTGGTTCAAAACGCGCCTCTCCTTGTTTTCTCTTGCCTTTCAGGTAATTAACTCTTCTCAGTTTGAACTATGCAGTGTAAGAGTCTCTGTAGTCACTCCAAGTGAAAGGCAATTAAAAAAAATCTTTATTTATACTGCAGGTACTTGGAAGTGTCATCCGGCCTCCTGACATGCCACACCAGCAGCATTTCGTCTTAGCTGGGAATTAGGTGAACAGTAGTTGGGCCAACTCAGTGACTCATACAACCTGCTAATTGGAGCTGGAAACATTTTGTGGCTGTGCCCTTATTCCTGTGTAAGGTCTTGATACATTCTGACCACACTGTTTGAAAAAAAGTAAGTTTTCCCAACATTTAAACCCTTCTTTCATTTAGTATCTTATCACACTCAAAATTTCAAATGCAGGTTATATATTTGTCAAAATATACGGATCTCAAAACCAGCCATTATCTCCCAACAGTTCCTGAATTTGTCTTATTTTTCTCAATAAAAAATCCAAACGAACACTTATTTTTCTTGAAAACCACCTTTTCGTTAATGGCTTAGCCTCAAATTGACTTGGTAAACAATAAAAAGAAAAATATTTTTTGAAAACAAGAGTCTTCCAGGGGTGACAGTTGGTGTTTCAGCACTGCTTTACACCTGGGAGGCTCAGATCAGAGGTGGTTAAGTCTCTATTGTTTGTTTAATGGACCAGATTTCAAACATAATTCCCTCTTGTCTTCCACTTTTTCCAAACGGTAAGGCCAGCGAGACTTTTTCCACTGCAACGGAGATAAAATTGAAAAATGTTGTCACAACTGTACTGAGAAAAACAGTGTTGCTTATTCTTATTGGAGGAGTGATATAAAATGCAGTTCTCCAGAATTACCAAAGTTTATTATTTGTCCAGTATTTTAAGGGAAACAAAGGGACCTATCTCAGTACCTTTAGCATCTGTTCTCAGTACCTTTAGGCTCTCAATCTAGTTCCTGAATTTAATCAGTTTTCTCCTTTTATTGAGAGAATAAATAAGTGGTGTTTTGTCTGTTTCTTCCTTTTGCTACGTTGCTTTATGGCATCATAGCAGAAAAATTCAAGTGTGACCTAAAAAGCTTTCGAAATGTCTAAATGAGATTTTTCTTAGCAGAGGGAACATTGAACTAGATCTACTAGGATTTAGCAAATGGAATCAGGTAGTAGGAGTTAAAGTAATTACCTTAAGTTGGTGATTTATTTATTTAAACGTGCTTTTATACTCACTGTATCATTTGATCTATACCCTTGGTAGACATAGCTTGGAAAGGTAAACATTTCCAAAAGTATATCTTTTCCCACCTATTGCCTCAATTACCATTTCTACCTAGATGTTTGCTTATGTGTACCCTTTAGTTTTAATCAGGTGTGATAATCAAAGCCCTTTCTCTTACAGAGGGTTTGCCATCTAAACGTCAATCTCCTATTTCTCAGACTTTTACTCCTTCATCTGAGCCTTAATGTAGGTGTTCCTTAAGATTCAGTTATTGGTTCTTTTTTCTTTTCTTCTTCTTCTCTCTTTTTTTTCCTCCTTCAACTGTCACTTTCACAAGGTGCCTTCTAGAATGGAGGTGCACTGAGCCAGGCTGGCTGGACTGCATCAGTTTCTAATCAACTTGGCATTATTCATTAAAAGTCACTTATGAATGCGTGGGCAGGTCCAAATAAATTCCACACAGACTCCTACAAGTTTGTGACAATGGGTTAACTTTCAACATAAGGGAGTGTTTACCAAGCCAAAGGCCACTGATACTTGCCAAAGGCCATTAGTCGAGGGAGTCCAAATTAGGAGAAGATCCTGAAATTTGGTAAATTCTAAACGGATCCAGGGATTCTGGTCTTTTTAAGAATTTTGAGGTAAACCACGTACAGCTGGAGTTAAAGTTCCAAGTTGTCATTTTCCTACATACATTCAGCCTTACCAAGTCCTAGGACAGTGATGGCGAACCTTTTGAGCTCGGCGTGTCAGCATTTTGAAAAACCCTAACTTAATTCTGGTGCCGTGTCACATATAGAAGTTTTTTGATCTTTGCAACCATAGTAAAACAAAGACTTATATTTTTGATATTTATTTTATATATTTAAATGCCATTTAACAAAGAAAAATCAACCAAAAAAATGAGTTCGCATGTCACCTCTGACATGTGTGTCATAGGTTCGCCATCACTGTCTAGGTCGGAGGACCATCAGTCAGGCTTT
The DNA here is from genome assembly GCF_000147115.1 of Myotis lucifugus. Taxonomy (NCBI): domain Eukaryota; kingdom Metazoa; phylum Chordata; class Mammalia; order Chiroptera; family Vespertilionidae; genus Myotis; species Myotis lucifugus. The sequence continues at coordinate 246,083 of NW_005871382.1, forward strand.
GCAGGGTAGTGATACTAAAGCAGTGGTTCTCAACCTTCCCAATGTCGCGACCCTTTAATACAGTTCCTCATGTTGTGGTGACCCCGAATCATAAAATTATTTTTGTTGCTACTTCATAACAGTAATTTTGCTACTGTTATGAATCGTCATGTAAATATCTGATATGCAGGATGTCTTTTCATTGTTACAAATTGAACATAATGAAAGCATAGTGATTAATCACAAGAACAATATGTACTTATATATGTGTTTTCCGATGGTCTTAGGCGACCCCTGTGAAAGGGTCGTCGCAACCCACAGGTTGAGAACCGCTGTACTAAAGGGACACTGACTCACTCCTTAGACCAGGCTGGCTGGCAAGCTTGGATACAGAGACAAGAAAGGGCATCTGTTACCCCGTTCAATGAACAATCGAATTAGTGAATATAAAATATGAGACATATCTTGTTCGTTGTTCAGTAATTGGCAAGGAAGCGCGGGTAAAATCACCCAGTGGGAGCTGAGCCCTCTTCGAAGCACCGGCAGCCACATCACCTCTGACATCTCTCCACCAGGGACTCCGAGCCGACCCGCCTTCCGGGATCCGCGCGCGGGGCGGGGCAAGAGCCGGAAGGGCGCGGCCGGGGGCGGGGCGAGCGCAGGCGTGGGGGCGTGGCCTCGAGGGGGCGGAGACAAGATGGCCGCCCCGAGCGCTTGGAGGACCTAAGGGGCGGTGGCCGGGGCCACGCCCCGGGCGGGAGGGCCGCTCTGTGCACGTCCGCTCTATGATGCTTGCGCGCGTCCCCCGCGCGCCGCTCTGCGGGCGGGGCGGGTCTCCGGGATTCCAAGGGCTCGGTTACGGAAGAAGCGCAGCGCCGGCTGGGGAGGGGGCTGGATGCGCGCGCACCCGGGGGGAGGCCGCTGCTGCCCGGAGCAGGAGGAGGGGGAGAGCGCGGCGGGCGGCAGCGGCGCTGGCGGCGACTCCGCCATAGAGCAGGGGGGCCAGGGCAGCGCGCTCGCCCCGTCCCCGGTGAGCGGCGTGCGCAGGGAAGTCGCTCGGGGCGGCGGCCGTGGCCGG
>NW_005871382.1:247479-250800 GCF_000147115.1 Myotis lucifugus
AGGAAGTGATCCGAAAATCTGGGCTCAGTGCCGGCAAGAGCGATGTCTACTACTTCAGGTACCGCCCTGGGGGGGGGGGGGGCGGGGAGGGGGGGGGTTGGTGGTGGCGGGGTCAGGCCGGGGTCAAGGGTCAAGCGCAGCCCTGGGCGGGGGGAGTCCAGCTGAGAGCTGGGGTGTCCTAGGGAAGCGGCACCGGTCGGCTGGCCTGGTAGTCGAGGTGCCTGAGCCCTGGGGTGCGAGCTGAGCCCGGTGCAGAGAGCCCAGAGCCGGGCGTCCGCGGTTGCAGGTGTTGGAGACGGTGGTTGGCGCAGAAAGGGTTACTCTGGCGGCGATGACCAGCCGCCGAAGGGTTAAAAGGAGGTGCAACTCATCGAAACTGTAAACCCCAGTCACGGTTGGCTCCGTTCCCAGCCCTCGCAGACGCATCCCCGCCAGCGTTGAATCATGCACACGTGCAGGAATGAGCCACCTGGGGTAGCGGGGCTTCGGCCCCCTGGTGGGTCCGGGCGAGTTTCCTGTCAAGTGCCTGCAGCCCTTTCGGTGGGTGTCGCAGGACTTGCACCCGTTTGAACACTAAGCACTGTACTAAGCAGTGAGACTCCTAGACCCCAATTAGCCTCCCGGGGGAGGGGGGGCATTTGTCAATGTCTGGGGACATTTTTGATGGTCACCCCTTGGAAGGGGCAGCAACCGGCATCTATGGGTCGAGGCGAGGGATGGTGCTAGCTCTTCTACAGCAGGGTTTGCCCCAGGGACACTGGCGCCACGGTTGAGAAACCCGGGCCTGAATGATGTGGTCTTGCTGGCCATGTCATTAGTTTGGATGACCCAGGGAGATCAGGAAGATGCCTGTGGCTGTTGATGCCAGTGGAATTTTCTTATCAACAAATTGACTCACATTTCTTATGAGTCTTCCCACTTCCAGGACAAAGTGGGAGCATGTTCTATTCAGTGGCTTGCAGGCTGTGTTTGTGGGCTGATTGAATCATTTTTCCAGGGAATAATATTTGGGTGTTACAACCAGTTGTCAGCCATTTGGCCATTAGAATAATATTTTGAAGGGTTTGCATTCTTCTGACCTCGAGTTGGTTAAGATAGTACCCCTGGGAAAACATATTAAAGTGTATGTGTGTATGAATTGCAAATACTCTTAAGTAGATTTAAAAAGTTAAGAAATATACACATGTGTATGGGTATATACATACGTGCATACACAAGAATGTGATCACTACTGGCATCACATGTAAATATGAATGCTGTGTATTTCTGATAGTTGCTCAAGTATATGGATGAGTAGCTTCAGTAAATTTATTTCATTTCTTCAAGTAAAAAAATTAAAGTGGTTTATTAGAACTGTTTTGTCAGTTTATCTGAGACCACTTATCTTGACATCGTAAAAGATAAAATGAAAAACTTAATCATACGAAGATGGTCATCTTGTTTTGTATTTTCCCATCATTAAATATTAAATGTACTTGAATAATACTAAGAAAGTAAATTGTGGAACAAATTCTTACTCCTCTCAAGTTCACTTGTTTGTTGTAGTGATATTCACATTGTTCCCTTTTGTGTATTCTTTCATTAACAGCTCCTTCTGTTTTTCTAAGCAGGTGGTATGCAAGCCTTCTTTCTGAGAACTTGGGGGGTAGGAGGCTAGTCTATCCTCAGTAGAGCATATTAAACTCAGTTGCACTCTCTGTGATATTTCTCCTGGGATATGGTTTGTTTGGCTTTGAGATGACGTATTTATTCAAACTAACTTTTGGTTTTTGCAAAGTTTTTTTTTTTTTTTCCTTGCAGTAGTTAGAAAAATTATTTCAGAAAATAGATTACTGCGTTCTAATTTGTGGTCACTTAATATATTTTGAACGTGTTGTAAATTAAAAAATATATTTTTATTGTTTTCAGAAAGGAAGGGAGAAAGAGAGAGAGAGAGAAACAGCAATGATGAGAGAGAATTATTGATTGGCTGCCTCCTGCGTGCCCACCACAGGGCGTTGAGCCCGAAACCCAGGCATGTGCCCTGACTGGGAATCAGACTGTGACCTCCTGGTTCATAGGTCAACGCTCAACCCCTGAGCCACCCTGGTCGAGCGATGTGTGTAAATTTTTGATGTTTACTTTTTTTATACAAACTCAGTAGATATTTTATGGTAGAAAACTGATATAATTTAAAACAACTTTTCAAACATTCATCGAAGACAAATCACAAACCAGTATAGTGGTAATTATTCTTTTTATGAGACAATACAACGTAATATGCTTTTTACTTGTTCATGCAAAATTAAAGGACACATTGCATAGATTTGTGCCACATGTTCTTGGTTCAGGGCTGGAAGGAGTGTTGTCTGTTCACTACCTACAAACTGTTAGTTCCTCGGCAGGATTGTAACACCCGGTCTTCATTTCCTTCCGAGAGGTTAAACTCTGAGGTAGGAGGACACACGTGGTATGTGATACTGACTTCCACTTTCAGTGACGAATGTTGAAGGTCACCTCCTTGTAGCAAAGGTGAACACATTGTTTTTCAATCCGCAGTGTCACTGCTTTGCATATTACCATCCCTGTATACACCCGACCCGTTAAAAACCAGTAGCTCAAAACACCCACCATATCGTTAATAGGTGGTTAAGCGTTAACTCTCCGGTTGGCAATGTGAACACCTGCCCCAAGTTGTTCACACTGATTCTAATAATGCTGACTCCTGAATTAGCCTGCCCCTAGGGAGATTAATTTAGAGAAATCTGTGTCAGTTAACGCAGGGTCTGTCTTAACACTTATTAATTGGACTTAAGCTCATCAAGAAAGCCTCACATTTTGGTAGAATGGTATTTTGGTTTCCTGAGACTGCCAAGTTCTAATAGGAAGGTGTGCCTCCGGTTGCCAGTTAAGCAGTGTAATTATGCCTTCTGTCAGGACTACTGATAGTATAGTGGCAGTTCATATATTATCACCCAAAGTTTGTTTTTCAAAAGGGTGTGGTTTGATAAAGCGTTGGATCCACTGGTACAGTTCCTAAAAAAGTTCGTTGCCATTATTTGAACTCATGATTTGAACAATCATTTTACTGGGAATGGAACCGGAGACTCTTAGGTGCTCGGCTGACACTGTAACCACTGGACCACACTGGACAGGGCTCTTGACTTTTGCTTATACCTGGGTTAAACACCTGGGAGTCATGGACAACTGTTACAGCTGCTGCTGTAATATATCATCTGGTTGGATATTGGAAACATAATAGTAAACATTTTGACTCTTACCAAATTATGATGTATTCACACCTGATCACTTCTCTCAAAAGAAAAGACAATGGAACTAGAG
>NW_005871382.1:251425-252981 GCF_000147115.1 Myotis lucifugus
GCCTTGAGCTTGTCACTTACACTTCCCAGGGCTGTAGTTTGTTTCTCCCTTTGTAAAGTGGTATGGTTGTACCTCTACCTGTGTTCTAAGGATTCAGTTCCAGACCGTTTAAATCAATACATAGAGCTCTTGAAGCTTTAGATATATTTAAGGACCAATAAGGAAAATGATTCAGTAACTCAAGATTTATGTGTTGAACATATGTAAACAGATTTGAAAAAATGTATAGCAATGTCCTGGCAGGGTAGCTCAGTTGGTTAGAACATCATCTTGATATGCAATATTGCAGGTTCAGTGACCAGTCAGGGCACATATAAAAAGCAACCAGTGAATGCATAAATAAGTGGAACAGCAAAATGATCTCTCTCTCTCTTTCTCTCTCTCTCTTTTTCTTTCTTTCCCTCCCCCTCCCACTCCAAAATCTAAATAGAATAAAATCTAAAAGTAAAAAAAATTATAGTAAAAGTTGTAAAACAAAATCTCGTTTGTTACTGAAGGCTAGTATGGTGCTTTAAGGGCATGATTTCTGAATCATTTAGAATTTCAAAGTTCAGCATTCCCCCCTCCCCCCCTTTTGTCTTAAAAAAACAACAACTCATGTAGTCTTTGTTGGAAAAAAACTAGCTGAATAAATCAGGGAGAGATCCATTGCCACAGTTCTTAAATATTAAAATGTCCGACTTTCAATAAATGGTCCTTCCAAAAAAATATATTTTTTGGATCATCTGTGTGGTTAAACCTGGTGTCCCTGTATTTCTTTCATGTTCATTTCCATAGAATCTGTGGCTTTCTCACAAATCTGTCCCCCCGCCGCCATGCACAGTGCTGAACACACAGATGCTAAATAAGTGTTTACCAGTTGATATGACAGTTAAAATTTTGTAAAAGAAGTCTTAAATGGCTTCTTAGCTGTTGTTTTATATTACCTGTGGTGTTGTGCTAAGATGGAATAGATTGAGATACTTTACTAAGTCCATCCATTTTCAAGTTCCTAATTTTTATCATGTTCAGGGTATCATAGAAGGACAGAGAGCTTTTTTCTTTTTTAATGTTAGATACAGCTTTTAAAAAAATATTTTTAGTGATTTCAGAGAGGAAGGGAGAGGGAGAGAAAGATGGAACTATCAATGATGAGGGAGAATCATTGATCGACTGCCTCCTGCACGCCCCCTACTGGGGATCAAATCTGCAACCTGTGTATGTGTCCTTGATCAGAATCGAACCTGGGACCCTTCAGTCTGCAGGCCGACACTCTTATCCACTGAGCCAAACCAGCTAGGGCAGAGATACAGCTTTTTAAAAAAATATTAGAGATTTAGTCTCTCTTCATAGCAAATAAGATGCTTATCAGAGATACTAGAGGCCTGGTGCATGAAATTTGTGCACGGGGGGTGGGGGGTGTCTCAGCCCAGCCTGCACCCTCTCCAATCCAGGACCCCTCGGGGGATGTCCGACTGCCAGGATTGGGCCTAAACTGGCAGTTGACATCCCTCTCACAATCCTGGACCTCTGGCTCCTAATTGCTCACCTGCCTGCCTGCCCTGGTTGCCCCTAAC